>NC_047104.1:9211103-9503603 GCF_902500255.1 Thalassophryne amazonica
ACCTTAAAAAGGCTATGGCACTCTCAAAATCCCAGCAACATGCACAAATGACCTACCTGTTGAGGATGTACCAGAAGCCGGTGAGCACCCCGGCCAGCCACGAACCCGACAGCAGCCACGCCGTCAGGTACAAAGCGATCACGTACACCGCTTGAAGTGAAAACACTGTGTAAATATAGAAATACATCGGCTCCAGATAGGACTGGACACGCACGCACGCACACACACACACACACACACACACACACACACACACACACACACACACACACACACACACACACACACACACACACACACACACACGCCGTCATCCTTAAGTACTCTGAACAAATACCTCACCAGTAATTACAGTGGCTAAAAACACTGTGGCATTTCCAAAGTTTGCTGTGATATTTCACTGCTTGATGTGTTGGTCGGTTGGTTGGTTGGACCGCTGATGGCGATAAGCAGCCAGGCCTCAGCTAACCAAGACGGAGGCACCGACAGCTTTTCCTCTGAGGACGCAGAGCCTAACAACTGACGACGGGTGGAGGTGCCGAGTTAATAACGCCTGAAAGAGTCCATTAAACAGCTGCAGGTTCTGCAGCACAGCATCAGAAAAAAATCACAGGAATGCTGGTCACTTAACACTAAGAGAACTAGAAGGTACTCAGAGAGCGCATAGCGCTGCCAAGACCACATACTCCCTCACTGCCATCAAGAGCCATTCAGAACTTTTACAGTTCAATGTTGTCACATCGCTAATGTTCCATATCAACTCAAAAGATTACATAAATTATTTCCTCAGACATTATTCATCTGCTCACAAAATTTTAATCAAAAGTTTATTGTTCATGGATTTTTTATTTTTTTTATTAAATGCTGCTGAATGCTTCCAACTTCTGAATCCTGGATCAAAAATATGTTCTGGATCAAATTCAAAATAAAATGCCCCATTTTCTCAGGCATTATCCATCTGCTCACCAAATTTTATAAACATTCTCTCACAACTTTTTGAGTGAAATGTTGCTATGTACTACACAGTTCCAGAGTCTATTCCAGATCATCCTGCTAACAAACATCAGAGAAAACATCACCTCCTTGGGTTGAGGAAATACAAAGTATTCTATACTGTATTCTATATATAAATGAAAATAAATTGAAAATTGAAATTGAAAAATATACTGTATTATACTGGGGCGTGATTTAAAATTCCAAAAAAAATTAAATCATTTACAAATAAATTAATTACAAATTAAATAAGCAGCCAATCACTTTTTTTGGACCCTACAGCAGCTATGAATGGATTATGTGTTGCTACTGTTGTTGTCATGCATTATAACATGCACTCAGCGATGTGTGTTACCTGTATGGGCAGCAGTCTGTAGAGAACACCAAGAAACACCTCTTGGTAGATGTTCATTCTCTGCAGGAGATTAATAGTCCTCTTGGATTCTGTCAAGTTGTCATGGATCAACTCTGAGAGACCTCAAAGAGAGACAAAAAACACTGTTAATTTAACAGTAAATCATAGCCAATTAGCCAATAATTTTCATCCTTCCAGTTAGATATTTTGTCACAGAAAATTACTGATTTTACAATATGAAAAATCAAAACAAAGTACAAAAAGAGTAAAAAATGAAAGACATTCTTGAAAAATGAATTTGGAAGAAAATGTTGCACACAGCTTTGCTACTTCCGGGGACACAAAAACACAGAAAATAAAATATAAGCTCTAGTAAGACTTTTCTAAGGAAAATTGGAAACAAATATGCTTTTTTAAAGGATGTATAAATCCCATTGCTCACAATGCAGGCAAACAGCTTATGCTAATAGTAGCCTGTTAGCATCACGCTACGTGACGTTCGTGAGTTTTCATGCTCATGTTGACCGGTTAGCATCGCATTATGTGACATGCAAACAGCCTGTCTGTATTGCATTATGTGATGCTGGCATGTTTTAAACATGTCAGCATCACATAATGCAAACATAATTGAAAACAATGTTTTGAAGCTAATGCTGACATGTTAGCATTGCATTATGTGATGCTTGTGAGTTTGCATGCTAACATTAGCCTGTTAGCATCGCATTATGTAATGCTTGCAGGTTTTCAAGCAAACGCTGGCCTGTTACCACTGCATTATATGACACCTGCATGTTTTCCTGCCAACGTCAGCCAGTTATCATTGCGTGTTTTCATACAAACATAGCCCAGTGGCTGCACTGTGTGATGCTCCCGGGTTCTTATGCTAACGTTAACCTGGTAGCATCACATTGTGCAACACTCATGAGTTCTTATGCTAGTGTGAATGTGTTAGCATCACATTATGTAACATTTGCAGGGTACATGCTAATGTCAGCCTGTTAACATCACATTATGTAACGCTTGCAGGTTTACATGCTAATGTTAGCATCAGGTTATGTCACCCTAGTTGGTAACTTAACTCCTTAGTTCCACTACTTGCTGTGCTAGCACTGAGTGTGTTTGTGAATTGGTACAGGTTAAAAGGTAGGTGGCTAGCGGTAGGGATCAGTAAAACATATAATACACTGAAAAAGGAGACGAGGCTGATCTCTGGATCTCTCTTTCCAGATGCTCAGATGTTGATCAGTTTGGGTGTTTATTAATGTGAGCTCGGGGTTTGAGTGAGTGCCCTCCTTATATCAGGACTGCTATGATTTTTAAGTTAATATCATCCAACTGAAATACTGTTTCCCTGAGATTCTCTTCAGTTGATTAAATTCTGATGTTCACACCAGTTGTGGCACTTTTTTTTTTAACATACACAGACAAACGTGTTTGTTTATTCATATAACACAATTAGATGACAAAAAGAACTGCTAATTAATCAAACAATAATCTTATTGTGTTTGACATGAGGCAAAAGGAGAAGAAAAGTCACAAACAGCAGATACACATCCAAATTAATTTTCCTGGGGGTTAATTTGATCAGTATTCATGAAAAATTATACAATTAATGTGCATTACATAATTTTAATTCCCCCCCCCCCCCATTTTTTAAATAATATTAATGCTGTCATTTTTTTCCAGCTCGTCTAACAATCATAGAAATGCACATCATTAATGTGTTCTGCACCTGATCAGCACCACGGACAGCTCACCTTAAGACATAACTCTTCAGAGTGCTCTTTATTTGCAAACCCGGCCCGGTACCAGTTCCAGCTTCCCTACAGTTCATCATAGTTTGTTTATCTACCCCCCCACCCCACCCCACCCCGTCCATCTCCTTCAAACAAACACTCTCAACCATGAAAATAAACAAAGCAGATATTTATCTCAGCATGGCGCTGAATGTTCGCAGCCACTTCCATACGCTTGTCTTTGCTCGAACATTTATCATGTGTCTCAGGGTTTTTGCACTCAGACGGGCATTTGTGTGTCTTGGAACTGCCTGGAAGCTGAACGAGCGGCTGCAAAAAATGTATAAACAGCATCCAAAATGTGATTAAAAAAGGTTGTGTTGTACTGTGAGCGGTGAGCGAGTGGGTGAGTCCACCAGAAAGCTGCTGTAAAGAATAAATACTATCATCTTTGTAACTCAACATATTACACGATGAAATAATGAGGATGATGTGATGAGATGCTCGTTAACGTCTCTGTCAGGCAACATGTTAAGCTTGGAACCGTGGGGAGAAACTATCAGTAAGCTACGATGGTCTCAGATGAAGAAGAAAGTGTTACAATTCCCTGACTGGCCACTTGAGGGTGGCTCCAAAAGTGAGCAGGTTCCCATTCAATTCCATAGTAAAATGTCCACTTTCAGATCAGAAATAAACATGTTTACAGGCTGGTACAGAAACACAGTTTTGGTCTCTATAGAAAGTTTCCTCCTCCATGACAATTGTACAGAGATTAATTTTTTATTTATAACTTCTTAGTTTAAGCTGTCGTTCTGGATAATTATGGGCATGGTTGCTTTGAGTGACAGAGACTGGGTCCATTGTCTCTGCCACTCATAATGTCGGAGTCCACTGTCAGCGGCTGCAAGCTGTTGTGGATGGATGTGTGTCAATCTGTTTTACAAACACCTGAAATAATCGACCTTCTTTTGTGTCGAAATGTCCTAACGCATTATCTAAGATGTTCCTGCTGCAATGTTTACACTGAATAAAGCTCTCCTCTTACTTAAAGATGTATGCTAACAGCGTTAGCACTTTTAGGAACCATCAGTAGCATAATCCATTAGGTCCATTTAATTACTGAGAAAATAAGCGGCTCATAATTTTGAATTTCAATTTATTTTAATTTATATAGTGCCAAATCAAAACAAAGTGGCCTCAAGACGCTTCACACAAGTAAGATCTAACCCTACCAACCCCCAGAGCAAGAACACAGGCGACATTGGTTAGGAAAAACTCCTGAGAAAGAAACCTCAAGCAGAACAGACTCAAAGGGGTGACCCTCTGCTTGGGCCATGCAGCTTCGCTAAAAGACCCACAATTTAGATAAGGTTGAGGCCGCAGGCTGCTCCAGTTCTTAATAAATTAATTTAAAAGAGTAGACATTCCACTGTTAAAGGAGATTTTATTAATGAAAGATGTGCGGACGGGTCGGTGCGGCGGCACAGGAAAAACACCTTCGTGTGAATAACCATTTGTAAAAACCAGGCGGCTTTTGATGGCTTTCAGTTGAGTGAGTATCTGAGAAATTGTTTAACAGCTGGACATGTTCCAACTTGTCCTTAAGGCTTCCAACAGAGGTGTTTTTCCTGTGGCGGCGCGTGGCGCCGGCTGTGTCCCGACGCGCGGACCCGTACGCACTTTCTTTCATTACAAAATCTCCTTTAACAGTGGAATATCCGGATAAACTGCTGATCCCGACCTCTTCTGAAAGTTCTCTGTTCTGTCACGACGTCCTGGGTCAACAGAGGCTTAAATTTGGAAGCTTTCAGCTCGAAACAGGCAGACAGCGGCGGCTCAGGGCACGTCGCGACGTCCCGCTCTGCGGGCAGTCCTTAAAGCGACAGCAACAGTCCATAATCTCTCATCAGCCGTTAAAATTTTCAGAGAAAACCAGCTGAATTTCTCGAATGGTGTCCACTTCGATGTGCCTCACAGTTTTGAAAAAATTTTGATCAAGCAAAGCGTCAGTCTCAGGAAATTCTCAGACAAAGAGATTCCGACGGGAGGGGTGAACCACTCCGTAACCGACAGGCGTGAAAAAACTCTTGCATGCCCACGAGGGTTCAAGCTTGTCTGATGTAACGCACGTGATTCAAATCCACATAGTTTTTGAAAAAAATAAAAAGGTCTGTTACTTTTCTCACAGACCTCGTATATATATATATATATATATATATATATATATATATATATATATATATACACTCAACAAAAATATAAACGCAACACTTCTGGTTTTGCTCCCATTTTGTATGAGATGAACTCAAAGATCTAAAACTTTTTCCACATACACAATATCACCATTTCCCTCAAATATTGTTCACAAACCAGTCTAAATCTGTGATAGTGAGCACTTCTTTGCTGAGATAATCCATCCCACCTCACAGGTGTGCCATATCAAGATGCTGATTAGACACCATGATTAGTGCACAGGTGTGCCTTAGACTGTCCACAATAAAAGGCCACTCTGAAAGGTGCAGTTTTGTTTTATTGGGGGGGGGATACCAGTCAGTATCTGGTGTGACCACCATTTGCCTCATGCAGTGCAACACATCTTCGCATAGAGTTGATCAGGTTGTCAATTGTGGCCTGTGGAATGTTGGTCCACTCCTCTTCAATGGCTGTGTGAAGTTGCTGGATATTGGCAGGAACTGGTACACGCTGTCGTATACGGTGGTCCAGAGCATCCCAAACATGCTCAATGGGTGAGTATGCCGGCCATGCAAGAACTGGGACATTTTCAGCTTCCAAGAATTGTGTACAGATCCTTGCAACATGGGGCCGTGCATTATCCTACTGCAACATGAGGTGATGTTCTTGGATGTATGGCACAACAATGGGCCTCAGGATCTCGTCACGGTATCTCTGTGCATTCAAAGTGCCATCAATAAAATGCACCTGTGTTCTTCGTCCATAACAGACGCCTGCCCATACCATAACCCCACCGCCACCATGGGCCACTCGATCCACAACATTGACATCAGAAAACTGCTCACCCACACGATGCCACACACGCTGTCTGCCATCTGCCCTGAACAGTGTGAACCGGGATTCATCCATGAAGAGAACACCTCTCCAACGTGCCAAACGCCAGCGAATGTGAGCATTTGCCCACTCAAGTCGGTTACGACGACGAACTGGAGTCAGGTCGAGACCCCGATGAGGACGACGAGCATGCAGATGAGCTTCCCTGAGACGGTTTCTGACAGTTTGTGCAGAAATTCTTTGGTTATGCAAACCAATTGTTTCAGCAGCTGTCCGAGTGGCTGGTCTCAGACGATCTTGGAGGTGAACATGCTGGATGTGGAGGTCCTGGGCTGGTGTGGTTACACGTGGTCTGCGGTTGTGAGGCTGGTTGGATGTACTGCCAAATTCTCTGAAACGCCTTTGGAGATGGCTTATGGTAGAGAAATGAACATTCAATACACAAGCAACAGCTCTGGTTGACATTCCTGCTGTCAGCATGCCAATTGCACACTCCCTCAAATCTTGCGACATCTGTGGCATTGTGCTGTGTGATAAAACTACACCTTTCAGAGTGGCCTTTTATTGTGGACAGTCTAAGGCACACCTGTGCACTAATCATGGTGTCTAATCAGCATCTTGATATGGCACACCTATGAGGTGGGATGGATTATCTCAGCAAAGGAGAAGTGCTCACTATCACAGATTTAGACTGGTTTGTGAACAATATTTGAGGGAAATGGTGATATTGTGTATGTGGAAAAAGTTTTAGATCTTTGAGTTCATCTCATACAAAATGGGAGCAAAACCAAAAGTGTTGCGTTTATATTTTTGTTGAGTGTATATATATATATATATATGTGGTGGTTACATACCGCCACCGTGAGGCTCTCTCTGCAGCCTCGGATGCTGTAGTGATGGCCTTTCTCTTGCGTGCACCGGTGATGCCCAGGAGGCTGTAGGCCTTGCAGAGTGACTTTCCTGCAAAGCCCCTTCCTCCAACTTCGACGTAAGGCACCTCGCATGCCGCCCCCGTCTGCGGCACTCCTCCACCAGCTCAGCGTACTTCTCCCTCTTCCTCTCACTGGCTTCCTCCATTCTCTCCTCCCAGGGCACTGTAAGCTCCAGCATAATGACCTGCTTGGATGAACAGGACGATGTCTGGTCTAAGGCTGGTTTCCATGATGTTTTCAGGAAAATGAAGCTGTTTCCCCAGGTCCACCCTTAACTGCCAGTCCTTCGCTGCTCCCAGGAGGCCTGTCTGGGCCTTCGGCCGGGCGGGTGGTTGTTCTCCAGCTCGCACAAATGAGATTTCCCGCCTTAATGGTTTCAAGCTCTTGCTCTGGTCTATGGCAGTACTGATGGACTCAGCAACTGCTTTCAGCACCTGGTCATGGCGCCAGCAATAGCGACCATCCCCCAGCGCTTTACGGCAGCTGCTGAGGATGTGCTCCAGAGTTCCTCTTCCCTGACACAAGGGGCATGCTGAGGTATCAGCCTTGCCCCAAGTGAAAAGGTTCAACAGGCTGGGTAGGACATCATAGACTGACTGGATTAAGAAATTAATGCGGTAGGGTTCTGCCTTCCACAACTCCAGCCACGAGATCTTCCTCTCTATGGCTCCCTCCATATATATATATATATATATATATATATATATATATATATATATATATATATATATATATATATATATATATATATATATATATATATACACACACACACACACACACACAGTCTGAGAGAAACAGGATGCCTGCTGCAAATACAAGCAGCTGAAAACAAACACCAAACCCTTGAGTCGGTACTGCAAATTAGCGACGGTAAACCTCAAACACTGTTCCTGAACATTTCAAAACCTTTCCAACAGTAGTGTTTCAAAACATTGTTCTGGAGTTCTTATGAAAAGGAGACATCACATGTAGCACGAAATGAAGCCTCATTACCTCATCAACTGTTTTAAATGTAACAATTTCAAAATGTTCCACTGGAATTGTGCCCTCTGGTGTTGAAAGATAATAAGACAAATGAAGATTACAGTTAGTATCTAATCGATCGAAATGTTGATAAAAACTCCAAAAAGTCGATAAAAACTCCAAATAAGACAAAAAGTGACTATGAAAAAAAGTGAATATGAGGAAGTTGTATGTAGGACCTTTTAAAAGCTGCGGTGCTGATGTTCGCTAACGTGTGTGCAGACAGGTTTTTATTCGCTGAACAAAATAACTGCCTACGCAAAATTAATGCTGGATTTAAGACATGCAGGTAACATTTGTTCTCACCACTTGGCACACGTTTACTAATCAGAATCTTTCTAAAGTGACGGGTGCCGTCGCGGGCTGCATCCTGCCACAATTCAATTTCTCTGTACAAGGACGTCCGTTTAGTGCTGTGTGGAACAAAAGCGAAATAAGCTTAATTAGAAATAAGAGATGGACTCAAAAGGTACAAAAACAGAAGAATTTCACAACAGCAGAAAATGAAATAATTGTTCCAGAGGTGGAAGCCGTTAAAGGCGCCGTCTCTGTCCTATGTACTCCACAGTGATGACGGAAAAATGAATTAATAAAAAAAGAATTATTGAACCCTGGGCTGCAAAGACTGCTGGTACATGCGCATAAGGTAATACATAAATAAAAATATGAAAAGGTTGACATCAAGGTCTACAAAGGAAGAAATCAGAGCAGAATAAAAAGAAGTTATTAAACGGACATCATTCAGTCAGGTGCATTCAAGCACCAAGAACAGTTACCCAGAGGTAATTTATTTCACAACTGTTACGATAGTATGTGTGGATTTTATTTACAAAAGTAAATTACACCCTGAATGCCCTTTAACATGCTGCCAATGAATACATTCAAATCAAATATGATGCACCACTTAATGACAGTAGAAATTGTTTGGAGTGACTGATGATTTATAGGCCAATCAACAATTTAACAAAAGGCAAAACTGTTACTTACAATATGAAGATTCTCATATAGCCGACTGTAAACTGAGTTAACTAACTCAACCATTATAAATGATGATAACAAATGAGGAGGATGAAAATATGTCAATTTGTTGAGTTCAAACATTTGGTCAAAGTCTTAATGAACTAAATTATTTAATTTCATTATAATAAATGATTCAATTGTTAATAAAGCCTTTTAATGCAATATGAATAATGTGTTAATATACTATGTATTGAATTAAAATGGTGTGTTTTTATATAGGGTGTGTAAAAGCCTGACCGTTTTTTTTTGTTTTTGTTTTTTTTTTCACACCGTGCTCAGACTTGGAGCCGCAGCCTGGACGTGCACCTGTTAAATCAGACACAAAAGGCTGTGATTTGACACTTTTCTGCTTTAAATCCATCGTCTCCCATTATATTATATAGCGCACACGCTAATAAATGGATCAGAAAAGTCTGCACATTTACAGCACAAAGTCGGTCAAAGAGGAAAATGTACACCTTACCTTTGATTTGGAGATGGTTGTAGAAAGAAAAGCTTGTTGAGGGTCAAAGTCCATAATAAAGGATAATCCAGAGACGGATAACTTTAAAACTGTCACGCACGTCATTGCATGACACGGAGTTACAGAGTTGGAGCTGCATAACTCAAGTTTTATGCTTCATTTACACATAACGACAAGTCACGAATGCCACGAAGTACACATTCTTGGCCGCTGATCATGAATGTGATGATTCGGGGCAGAGGCGTCAGGCCTCCTCAGGAACTGCTGCAACCTGTTACCACACGTTACGATTAATGGCACGCGTTGCTGGAGAATTATCAGGAACCATTAGGCACAGTCAAGAATAGTGTTCCGTGTTGTTGTGCGCTATTGCACGTAACAGCGCATCGTTAAGTTCTGTCACGTTGTGAACGAGGTGAATTGTCTCCACACACACACCCATATTCATCTGAATTCAACCGAATTCAGATCGCTCCAGTTTTTCAGAAGATCTTTGTGACTGCATGCGTAGTTGGGCTCTGTGCCATGGAGTAGCACAGAGAGGAGGAGGACAAAGCCAGATGTGTGGCTTCATGCGGCTCTCATCTCGCGCATTTTCCCAAACATCAGGCACATGCAGCAGGTGGAACACCTGCAGGAGCGCGCTGAAGAGCACTGAAATTAGACTTTTAGCTGACTTGGTGTCAGCAATCAAACTGAATGCGGTGCAGCAGGGTTTAATTGTGCGCGCACTTCTTCTTCCGCCGGACTGGAGGAGGTGCAGAGATGTCTGGCTGCACGTGAGTCTCCTCTCACTCTGGCTCAGACTCGTTCTCCCACTCATCAGTTACAACAGCAGGTGGAACACCTGCAGGAGCGTCCTGAGGAGCTTCAGCAGGAACTGTGGAACGACACTTGGAGCCGAGTTTAATTGTGTGCACGTGACAGAAAACTGATTTGTCGTGGTGCGCAGTGAAATGTGACACCGCGTTACAAGTCGCGTCAAAACTTGACAGTTTCCATGTCACTTCGTAATAACGCGTGACAGTCTGGGCTCCAAGAACCATCACAGGAACCACTACGAACGTTGTCATGTTCTATTAAGGATCACTACTCATCAAGACGGATCAATACGCTCAGTTGCAACCTCTAGGACATGAGACGAGATGAGGGTGGTGTGTGACATTCATGGAAGATTTTTTAACAGGCAAAAACATGCTCCACAAATATCAAGAATATCACGCACCAACACGCACTATTAAGAAACCTATTCAGTTCGTTAAGTCACATTAAGAATGTCAGGAATGTGTCACAAATGACAGAAAAATGACATTCGTAACGTGTCTTGGTTATGTGTAAACGCACCTTAAACGACACTGACAATCCATCGTCAGTGTACCATCACCTACACAAAAATATGTATGGTGGCCATCCCAGGGTGGCAGCTGCAGCCAAGTAAGGGTCAACGAAGGACTACACAAGGGTCAAAATTGAAAAATGCTTCACTGATATTGAAAAGTATACAACATTGCTGTATTTCTGCTCGGAACACTTTAACATGGGCATCTATGGAAGCCTGTTCACTTTTGGAGCTAGCCTCAAGTGGCCAGTCAAGGAACTGCAATGTTTGAAGGTTGGAGGTAGTTTTTAGTGGCACATTACTTTTTTTTTGACATGCTGGTGTGTTCGTTTCTGCTGCACAGACCGCGGTGTTACAGTGAAGAAAATTGAAAACATTAATAATCACACCAAAAAAAGATTCTACATTAATAGACATGAAACTCCAGGTTTCTTCTTCTGGACGTCTTCCACTCTGCGATTTGCAGTACTGTATGTGGCGCTACCTGCAGAGGAGCACGGTCACACGCACATGCTCCCTGAAGGCCTCCAGTGAGAAGGAGCTCTGAGAAGACGCAGCAGCCACCAGATAAGACGCTCACGTGGGGCTGCTGTCGTGTAATTCCCCCTCTAATACATCCAGGCACCACGTCTCAGCTCAGTCCGGATCTGCTCAACCTCCCCTGAGACTTGGCTGTCACAATCCAACCCTGCCACCACTGTGAGCAGCCACACAGACATAGGAAGGTATTTAAGTGTTCGTGTGTCAAAGATCTCAGACACGTTTTCAATGAGAAGCTCCTGCAGGCTGAGGATAAAGCGAGACACCTTCTTCCACAGAGAGGATCAAGGCACAGGAAGTGTTGTTTGGATCTAACAGGCAGGCGTGTCGAGTTTGTCTGTTCACTAGCGGAGACACGACTCTTCCATGTGACTGTGCTAGCAGCTGTCAGTCCTTCCTGGTGGTTTCAGCTGATGCTGGATTGGTGGTGCTAGAGCTAGTACATAGTGTTCTTGTAGCATAGTGAGACCAAACTACTCAAGTTAGTGGACCCTAGTGAGTGACTCTGTGTCAGATACACAGTGCCTGACCACAGACTGGAATAAATGTGTTCTGTGTCAGGAAGATAGAGGTGAGATACTGAAATGTTCAGCTAATTCAACACGTGGCAGACATAGGGAAGGACACAAAACCATATCTGAACTTCTATCAGCAGAATCTACCAGGGTCTGATGTAAATTTCTCTGCTGTGGATGCAAGAAAGGGATGCAGTGGAAAGTGTTTTGCCACTGTGGTGGCTTGTGTATTCAGAATTAATGTTGCACTTAATGATCACTGTGACATCTTTTTTTGCTGTCACTATGCTACCCACTGCAGTTGTGTTTTCAGAGCTAGAGTTGCATTTCAGCATTCACTGTGTGACCTCTTTTTTTGTTGTCTTTAAAAACAAAAAACAATCAAACAAACAAAAAAACATTAGATCTCATTGATTTAGATCAGGGGTGGCCAAGTTCGGTCCTCGAGAGCCACATTCCTGACACTCTTAGTTGTCTCCCTGCTCCAACACACCTGAATCCAATGAAAGACTCGTTAGCAGACTTTTAATGAGCCTTTCATTGACCGAACTTGGCCACCCCTGATTTAGATGAAAGCTTTTCAAGATACACTATTCCTAATTTAATCGTTTGACCTAATGGTGACGCTAGAGGGAAGGTCCTAGCATTACCAAAATCAATAGACTTCATTCTCAGGGCGCTATGAATGTTTCCAGATAATTTGAAAAGAATTGGATGAAAGCTCTTAGAGTTAACGCACTAATGTGAAAACTCTGCAGTGGTGGACACGGTGGTGGTCCACGAAAAACCATAATATCCCTCCATGACTCATCGTTTGGGGATATACGAGGTCTATTAGAAAAGTATCCGACCTTATTATTTTTTTCAAAAACCATATGGATTTGAATCACGTGTGATTACATCAGACATGCTTGAACCCTCGTGGGCATGCGAGAGTTTTTTCACGCCTGTCGGTTACGTCATTCGCCTGTGGGCAGTCTTTGAGTGAGGAGTCGTCCACCCGCTCGTCGATTTTTTTCATTGTTTAGGAATGGCTCAGAGACTGTTGCTTTGTTTGATAAAAATTTTTTCAAAACTGTAAGGCACAACTGAGTGGACACCATTCAATAAATTCAGCTGGTTTTCGGTAAAAATTTTAACGGCTGATGAGAGATTTTGGTCTGGTAGTGTCGCTGTAAGGACGGTCCACGGCGCCTGACGGCGATCTGCGCTTCGAGGCGGCAGCGTCTCGCCGTTTCAAGTTGAAAACTTCCACATTTCAGGCTCTGTTGACGCAGTAAGTCGTCAGAGAACAGAGAACTTTCAGAAGTCGGCATGAGGAGTTTATTCGGACATTCCATTGTTAACGGTCATTTTGTAATGAAAGAACGTGCGGGCAGAGTCGCATGTCGGGCTGGACCCGACCGCGGGGGGTCGCGGCAGGAAAAACACCTCCGTTGGAAATCTTAACGGGGAAGTTGGAACATGCCCAAGCTGTTAAACAATTTCTCAGTTACTCACTTGTTGAAAGCCATTAAAAGCCGCCTGAATTCTACAAATGGTTTTCAACACGGAGGTGTTTTTCCTGTCGCGGTGCACACAGATTTGCTGAGTCGTCACGGAAACGACTCGGCAAATTTGCGCGTACGTCTTTCATTAAAAAAATGTCCTTAAACAGTGGAATGTCCGCATAAATTCCTCATGCCGGCCTCTTCTGAATCTTCTCTGTTCTCTCACGATGTCCTGGGTGAATTAAGCCTTAAATTAGGATGATTTCAGCTCGAAACAGGCCGACGACAGCGCCTGGAAGCGCTGCGCGACGTCCCGCTCCGTGGGAAGTCCTTACACCGACAGAAACACCCCATAATCTCTCATCAGCCGTTAAACTTTTCACAGAAAACCAGCTTAATTTCTCGAATAGTGTCCACTCGGATATTCCTCACAGGTCCAGAAAAAATTTTGATAAAGCAACGCGCGCCGTCTCGAGCAGCGTGTGAAACAAAGGAATTCAGCCGAGAGGGCGGGACCACATCTCACTCCAGGCCTGCCCACAGGGAAATGACGTCACCGACACGCGTGAAAAAACTCACGCATGCGCACGAGGGTTCAAGCATGATTGGTGTAATCGCATGTCATTCAAATCCATATAGTTAAAAAAAATAAAATAAAAGGGTCGGTTTATTATCTAAGAGACCTCGTAAATAGTACCACTGCATTCCTCTTCCTTAAAATGTAGAGTTAGGCACCGGGATCAAGACCTTTAGTGGTCTAGAGCCTGAGCTGCTAATAAAACAACAATGCATGGTGGCCATCTTGGAAAATGGCTGCCTCTGTGATGCCCCTATAGCCA
This sequence comes from Thalassophryne amazonica, assembly GCF_902500255.1. NCBI lineage: Eukaryota > Metazoa > Chordata > Actinopteri > Batrachoidiformes > Batrachoididae > Thalassophryne > Thalassophryne amazonica. The sequence goes on from NC_047104.1 coordinate 9,225,379, forward strand.
ATCATTATCTTTAGGGTATGCTTGAACACTGTGCCAAATTTCATGCTTTTATCGTCAAAGTCACAATTCATCCAAAATATGGTACGGATAGAAATTCTAAGTTCAGGGGTACTGTAAGTAGGGGTGCTGAGGGGGTTGTATTACTTCTTGTTGGTGAGGAGCTGGAGGTGCAAGGGAAATAAGTTTACTGAACAAATCGATTTTAAAAACGTTTCTCTTATTTTAACAGTAGCTCCAAAACAAAGCTTGATTTGTTGCTGTTTTTTTTATTTAATTTTTACAACATTCCCATTTTCTGTGTAGCCTATTTTTCTCACAGAGGGATAACAGGGCATATGAACTGATGACATCATTTGTTAAGTTTTGTTATTTCTTGTTTTGTCTTTTCTGTATCTGTTAGCTGTTTAATCTGCGCAGTTAGATTGATCTAGTTATCTAGATTACGATTTGTTTCCCAGTGTAATCTTTACGTGCCTTAACTAAAGCACTCCTTCTGCTGAATCACCTCTAAATTATTTACACATTATTCACTTTGCGTGTTTTTAGGAATCCGCTAGCTTAGCGTAGCTACTAGCTCTTAGCCGATTTAGCATGGCGGCTTCTCCTGTCTCTCCCGCACTTTTCTGCTCTGGGTGTGAAATGTTTAGTTATTCCTCGGCCTCCTTTAGCAGTAACGGTACTTGTAATAAGTGTAGCTTATTCGTAGCTTTGGAGGCCAGGCTGGGCAAATTGGAGACTCGGCTCCGCACCGTGGAAAATTCTACAGCTAGCCAGGCCCCTGTAGTCGGTGCGGACCAAGGTAGCTTAGCCGCCGTTAGTTCCCCCCTGGCAGATCCCGAGCAGCCGGGAAAGCAGGCTGACTGGGTGACTGTGAGGAGGAAGCGTAGCCCTAAACAGAAGCCCCGTGTACACCGCCAACCCGTTCACATCTCTAACCGTTTTTCCCCACTCGACGACACACCCGCCGAGGATCAAACTCTGGTTATTGGCGACTCTGTTTTGAGAAATGTGAAGTTAGCGACACCAGCAACCATAGTCAATTGTCTTCCGGGGGCCAGAGCAGGCGACATTGAAGGAAATTTGAAACTGCTGGCTAAGGCTAAGCGTAAATTTGGTAAGATTGTAATTCACGTCGGCAGTAATGACACCCGGTTACGCCAATCGGAGGTCACTAAAATTAACATTAAATCGGTGTGTAACTTTGCAAAAACAATGTCGGACTCTGTAGTTTTCTCTGGGCCCCTCCCCAATCGGACCGGGAGTGACATGTTTAGCCGCATGTTCTCCTTGAATTGCTGGCTGTCTGAGTGGTGTCCAAAAAATGAGGTGGGCTTCATAGATAATTGGCAAAGCTTCTGGGGAAAACCTGGTCTTGTTAGGAGAGACGGCATCCATCCCACTTTGGATGGAGCAGCTCTCATTTCTAGAAATCTGGCCAATTTTCTTAAATCCTCCAAACCGTGACTATCCAGGGTTGGGACCAGGAAGCAGAGTTGTAGTCTTACACACCTCTCTGCAGCTTCTCTCCCCCTGCCATCCCCTCATTACCCCATCCCCGTAGAGACGGTGCCTGCTCCCAGACTACCAATAACCAGCAAAAATCTATTTAAGCATAAAAATTCAAAAGAAAAAATAATATAGCACCTTCAACTGCACCACAGACTAAAACAGTTAAATGTGGTCTATTAAACATTAGGTCTCTCTCTTCTAAGTCCCTGTTGGTAAATGATATAATAATTGATCAACATATTGATTTATTCTGCCTAACAGAAACCTGGTTACAGCAGGATGAATATGTTAGTTTAAATGAGTCAACACCCCCGAGTCACACTAACTGTCAGAATGCTCGTAGCACGGGCCGGGGCGGAGGATTAGCAGCAATCTTCCATTCCAGCTTATTAATTAATCAAAAACCCAGACAGAGCTTTAATTCATTTGAAAGCTTGTCTCTTAGTCTTGTCCATCCAAATTGGAAGTCCCAAAAACCAGTTTTATTTGTTATTATCTATCGTCCACCTGGTCGTTACTGTGAGTTTCTCTGTGAATTTTCAGACCTTTTGTCTGACTTAGTGCTTAGCTCAGATAAGATAATTATAGTGGGCGATTTTAAAATCCACACAGATGCTGAGAATGACAGCCTCAACACTGCATTTAATCTATTATTAGACTCTATTGGCTTTGCTCAAAAAGTAAATGAGTCCACCCACCACTTTAATATCTTAGATCTTGTTCTGACTTATGGTATGGAAATAGAAGACTTAACAGTATTCCCTGAAAACTCCCTTCTGTCTGATCATTTCTTAATAACATTTACATTTACTCTGATGGACTACCCAGCAGTGGGGAATAAGTTTCATTACACTAGAAGTCTTTCAGAAAGCGCTGTAACTAGGTTTAAGGATATGATTCCTTCTTTATGTTCTCTAATGCCATATACCAACACAGTGCAGAGTAGCTACCTAAACTCTGTAGCCTTACAATATAAAGCGCCTTGGGGCAACTTGGGGCAAATTGATTGATTGATTGATTGACTGATTGTTGTTGTCAATATATGTGAAAAAAAGTCCAGTTCTATAGACATTTTTAAATCTAGCCTGAAAACACCTTTTCTCAGCTGCCTACAATTGTTGATTGTGGGAATTATTTTTATTGTTTAGTGTTGCATTTCTATTTTAATGCACTTTTATGGTTGGTTTTAATTTTTACCATTACATTGGTCTACAGCCAAAATGCTTCTAAAATAAAGACAGTCAAACTTTACTAATTTTGGGCCACAGAGAATGAAAATGTTGTTTGAAATTGTTGATTGGCTGTAGTTTTAAGAAATGCTACTGTGCTACTAAGGATTAATATATATCCATTTTGCTGATTTTTAAAGTGTTACAAAAAGAGAACAGGTGAAATATTACACAAACAGACAGAGAAACATAAAAAAGACCTACGTTTATGATTTTTCATGAAAACTCTACTGTTAACACGATATAATTATGTAGACGCAAAATGTAAAACCTTGTATATCTTGGAAACAGTAGTCAGTTAGCACCTGAATTCAACACGCACCATGGTGCACCATCTCACAAACAATAAAATATGCAGATGCAAAGTGACCATTATTAGCTCCACCCACGGTTCACCACAGTTCTTTATATCCACGTTAGTCATCTTTCCATCCTTTCCATTCTGCTGGCAAAACGTTTTCCAACTTTAGCTTCTATCAATCATTTCGATTTTTAAATTCCTGAATCCTTCCCTCTTACATTTCCTTTGGTTTTTTTTTCCTGAACCTGTTTTTTTTGTTTCCTTGAACCTCCACCTCTCCAGTTTTCCTTACTTAGATCTGTTTTTATCTCCTGTTGCCTGCACTTTTTCTTTCATTCATGCATTTGAAGAAATATGTATTTCCTCCCTGTCCTTTCCTCCACATCCCCCATCCCCACATACCCCAGTGTGACTGGAAAAACAGGGAACCAAAGAGGAAGAGAGGTCAGCTGATCAGAACCAAAGAGCAATTATTTACCCAAGCAGAGAATACTTCATGTCTGTGCAACCGGATTACCTGAGAGCATGTTTTATGTACAGTTAAAGAAAAGAAAAGAAACACCACCACTACCATACCTTCCTGTATGGACGGAGCCTGCAGTATTTGCTTGTAGTAGGAGTAGTAGAGTCCACACTCGGTCCGAAAGGAGATCTCCCGCTCGACCTCCTGAGAGCAAAAAGAAGAAGAGAAATGTGCTGATGGGAAAACTCTGCAATTCTGTGTCAGTTAATACGTAAAACAGAAACACTTGAAGTCGAAAGAGACAAAGGAACAGCTAACGTGGAGAGTCAACCCAACATAACAACACGCAACTAAGTCAACAGACCAACACATAATGTGCAACTAAGTCAACAGACCAACACATAACAATGTGCAACTAAGTCAACAGACCAACACATAACAACACACAACTAAGTCAACAGACCAACGTATAACAACACACAACTAAGTCAACAGACCAACGTATAACAACGCGCAACTACGTGAACAGGCCGACACATAACGCGCAACTAAGTCAACAGGCCAACACATAACACACAACTAAGTCAACAGGCCGACACATAACGTGCAACTAAGTCAACAGGCCAACACATAACGTGCAACTAAGTCAACACATAATGCGCAACTAAGTCAACAGGCCAACACATAACAACACGCATGTAAGTCAACAGACCAATACAACACACAACTAAGTTAATATACAAATATAAAACACAACTAAGTCAACAGACGAACACATAACAACGTGCAACTAAGTCAACAAGCCAATACATAACACACAACTAATTCAACAGGCCAACACATAACACGCAACTAAGTCAACAGGCCAACACATAACACACAACTAAGTCAACAGACCAACGTGCAACTAAGTCAACAGACCAACACATAACAACGTGCAACTAAGTCAACAGACCAACACATAACAACGTGCAACTAAGTCAACAAGCCAACACATAACAATGTGCAACCAAGTCAACAGGCCAACACATAACAACACGCACGTAAGTCAACAGACCAATACAACACACAACTAAGTTAATATACAAATATACAACTAAGTCAATAGACCAACATAATATGCAAAGTCAATAGATCAACATAACAACATGCAATTAAGTCAATATACCAACATAATACACAACTAAGTCAATATACAAACATAACACGCAACTAAGTCAATAGACCAACATAACACGCAACTAAGTCAATAGACCAACATAACACAACTAAATCAATACTAAGACTACTAACTTGAGTCTGTGTGTGCCGATAAATTAATTCATTCTTTCATTCATTCATTCTAGCTAAATACTTCAGTAAAGGAGAACTCAAATCACAGCCATTGCAGTCTTTACATCTATAATTCCAGGGTAATATTCCAAAGGGACACATGTAGTTATCCGCAAGGAAGAGATTTAAATCTTCTCTATCTCCAGAGGAAAATGACCAGCTGTTCCACCTCTACAGCTTCATAATAAAGGAACAAGTGGACAATATAATGTGCTTGGACCATGACTGACTTAATCCAGGTCCTCAGCAGACTCTGAGGTCCTGATTAGGGATGGGAATTGATGATGTTTTATCCTTACTGATGCCATTTTCCAATTCTTTTTGTAACTGTCTAATTCTTTTTGAGCTCCTGATCCATTTTCTGTGTGGAAAGATGTCAGATGTCAGGGTTTCAATGGATTTGAAGAATTTGAAACAGATTCTCAGTATGATACCAATATCCATACACATCATTTTTTCTTTGACATAATTGCCGATATGAACTACTTGAAAATAAATATTTATCAGCATTTATAACAGCTGAGAAATGACGAAAACAAACAGAGAGATGGAGAATCAACTATGGCATAACTGTTGACATTGCATAGTTTTTCCACCAGAGGGCGACCTAAAGTTCCTCTATTTTGCACATTTGTGGTACAACAATCAGTGGACAGAAGAACACTGAGCAGCAGCATGGAAATTACCTGTGTTCATGGTAAGATGCAAGTCATCATACAACTTAATAATATCAAGCATGATTTATCTATTTTTTGAAATATTTTGTATTTTTATACATAGGCTTATTTATCAAAATGATTTTCAATTATTGTTCAAACACAGCCCATATCAATAAAACAAGTTTGATTTCAAATCACATTATGTCACGTTATCTTTATGAGTACAAACCTATGCAAAATAAATGCTAGGAGAAATCTTACGTTATGCTATTCCGGTTGATATATATCATAATATATCATCATATATCAAGTCATGACTTTCTTTGCTAATAAAATTTTAAATATCAGAGAAAAAATTACTCCTAACCATCCCAAAGACATATCGTTATCTTTGGCTGCTTTCAGTGATGCTGGTATTTGGTTAGACTCTTTCTCTCCGATTGTTCTGAGTTATTTTCATTAGTTACTTCCTCCAAACCATCAACATGTCTATTAGACCCCATTCCTACCAGGCTGCTCAAGGAAGCCCTACCATTAATTAATGCTTCAATCTTAAATATGATCAATCTATCTTTATTAGTTGGCTATGTACCACAGGCTTTTAAGGTGGCAGTAATTAAACCATTACTTAAAAAGCCATCACTTGACCCAGCTATCTTAACTAATTATACGCCAATCTCCAACCTTCCTTTTCTCTCAAAAATTCTTGAAAGGGTAGTTGTAAAACAGCTAACTGATCATCTGCAGAGGAATGGTCTATTTGAAGAGTTTCAGTCAGGGTTTAGAATTCATCATAGTACAGAAACAGCATTAGTGAAGGTTACAAATGATCTTCTTATGGCCTCAGACAGTGGACTCATCTCTGTGCTTGTTCTGTTAGACCTCAGTGCTGCTTTTGATACTGTTGACCATAACATTTTATTACAGAGATTAGAGCATGCCATAGGTATTAAAGGCACTGCGCTGCGGTGGTTTGAATCATATTTATCTAATTGATTACAATTTGTTCATGTAAATGGGGAATCTTCTTCACAGACTAAGGTTAATTATGGAGTTCCTAGGACCAATTTTATTCACTTTATACATGCTTCCCTTAGGCAGTATTATTAGACAGCATTGCTTAAATTTTCATTGTTACGCAGATGATACCCAGCTTTATCTATCCTTGAAGCCAGAGGACACACACCAATTAGCTAAACTGCAGGATTGTCTTACAGACATAAAGACTTGGATGACCTCTAAGTTCCTGCTTTTAAACTCAGATAAAACTGAAGTTATTGTACTTGGCCCCACAAATCTTAGAAACATGGTGTCTAACCAGATCCTTACTCTGGATGGCATTACCCTGACCTCTAGTAATACTGTGAGAAATCTTGGAGTCATTTTTGATCAGGATATGTCATTCAAAGCGCATATTAAACAAATATGTAGGACTGCTTTTTTGCATTTACACAATATCTCTAAAATTAGAAAGGTCTTGTCTCAGAGTGATGCTGAAAAACTAATTCATGCATTTATTTCCTCTAGGCTGGACTATTGTAATTCATTATTATCAGGTTGTCCTAAAAGTTCCCTGAAAAGCCTTCAGTTAATTCAAAATGCTGCAGCTAGAGTACTGACAGGGACTAGAAGGACAGAGCATATCTCACCCATATTGGCCTCTCTTCATTGGCTTCCTGTTAATTCTAGAATGGAATTTAAAAAAAAATTCTTCTTCTTACTTATAAGGTTTTGAGCAGGGGTGGTGGCCAAGTGGTTAATGCGCTTGGTTTCAGTTCATAAGGTTCCGGGTTCAAATCCTACCCCTGCCACATTTCTCCATGTAATCAATCAATCAATTCAATCAATTTTTTTATATAGCGCCAAATCACAACAAACAGTTGCCCCAAGGCGCTTTATATTGTAAGGCAAGGCCATACAATAATTATGTAATGTGGAGTTGCATCAGGAAGGGCATCCGGCGTAAAACTTGTGCCAATTCAACATGCAGATCCACCTTGGATATGCTGTGGCGACCCCAAGTGCAAACAAGGGAGCAGCCGAAGGGACTTACTTACTTATAAGGTTTTGAATAATCAGGTCCCATCTTATCTTAGGGACCTCATAGTACCATATCACCCCAATAGAGCGCGTCGCTCTCAGACTGCAGGCTTACTTGTAGTTCCTAGGGTTTGTAAGAGTAGAATGGGAGGCAGAGCCTTCAGCTTTCAGGCTCCTCTCCTGTGGAACCAGCTCCCAATTCGGATCAGGGAGACAGACACCCTCTCTACTTTTAAGATTAGGCTTAAAACTTTCCTTTTTGCTAAAGCTTATAGTTAGGGCTGGATCAGGTGACCCTGAACCATCCCTTAGTTATGCTGCTATAGACTTAGACTGCTGGGGGGTTCCCATGATGCACTGAGTGTTTCTTTCTCTTTTTGCTCTGTATGCACCACTCTGCATTTAATCATTAGTGATTGATCTCTGCTCTCTTCCACAGCATGTCCTTTTCCTGATTCTCTCCCCTCAGCCCCAACCAGTCCCAGCAGAGGACTGCCCCTCCCTGAGCCTGGTTCTGCTGGAGGTTTCTTCCTGTTAAAAGCGAGTTTTTCCTTCCCACTGTCGCCAAGTGCTTGCTCACAGGGGGTCGTTTTGACCGTTGGGGTTTTTCCGTAATTATTGTATGGCTTTGCCTCACAATATAAAGCGCTTTGGGGCAACTGTTTGTTGTGATTTGGCGCTATATAAATAAAATTGATTTGGTTTGATCATATTGAATTTTAGAATCATCATATATCGAAATCGGTATCAGTCATTAAAATCCTGTAGCAGTCGGACTCTACTTTGCAGATTTGATGAATTTGCAGCTCATCGATTGCCATCGCTCATCTTGATCTCTGGGTTGTATTAAGATCCCACAGACAAGCAAACTCCAAGCGATAAAAAAAGTAGCATTCCTTGACAGGCCACATGAGGCTGGCTCCAAAAGTGAACAGGTTCCCATTCAAGTCCATATTAAAATGTCCAAATTTAGAGGAGAAATAAACATGTTTAGAGCCTGGGACAAAAAACGGTCTCTAGAGATAGTTTCCTCCTCCACAACAACTGTACGGTGAGTGAATTTTTTTTAACATCTTAGTTTCAGATGTTTTAAATCATAAAGTTATGTATAATTGGGGATGTGGCCACTTAGGTGTACTGAAGTGCAAATCCCACTTTTTTTTGTCTTATTAGTTCTTTAATGTGGGAATTTTGTGCAATGTTGTGGTGTTCTTTTTATTATTAGTAGGAATTATTTTATTATGAGTTTGTTTGTTTAGTTTTCTGATTTATTGGAAGGCTGATATATATATATATATATATATATATAGTCATTATAATAATTATTAAAAACAAATGTGTGATTATTCAGTATACGTTGCACCAGAGTATAAGGTGCAAATCCTCCAAAACTAGTAAAAAATAAAAACGAGAAGCCTAGTAACCGTGGAAACCTTGGGGAATCCACCTGGCAGACCTATGTGCAAGCATTCTGGTGTGTGCCATGAATCATATGAATGCAGTGTGTGCACACAATTAAAATGAAATTGTCTTTTCAACACTAGAAATACATTCACGAGTGCACAAATTAGCCTTAATGTTGTTTGACACTAGTCCAAGTCTGGGTGTCCATGACAACCGCCACAGAAAATTTCAGGCCTCTAAGTCCATTATTTGCTGAGATATTCTACCTTGAACGTGGCTCTAGAAATGACGGCCGTAATTTTTGCCTAAAAAAGGCAGACCCCATGCACACTAAATTGGCCATATCTCAGAGACTACTTGGCCTATAGGCCTCAAACTTCAGATTTGTTGTTCTGAATAATCTGTGAATATTTGAAGATTTGAAGAAGAAAATCTGAGACAAAGTGCATGAGGCCCTCATTGAATTGACATGGAATGACCCGAATGTCAGAGCACCCCGCTCTTAATACTACCACCGAGCATCCAGGAAAATGCCTCATACGTGTAGCCACTCCCATTTGGGATACCAGAAAACATCTGACCTGGCCCCAACTCGCAGGTTTGGCTTTGGTAAACAAGTGGACTTGGGAAGATCTCATTGTTGGTGTTAGCAACCACAACTAAAGACAACTACAATGGTTCTTTGTCTTTATTAAAACTGACAGGAACAAATTAAACAGTAACGCCACCGGAGGAGAATGCTCTGATGACTGTGTCGCCTCTACGTAAATATCTTCATATGTAAGTGAACAAACTGGGCTGATTGACGAGAATAAGTAATTTCATTTATTCAAATTTCCAGCCCCATGCTAATATAATGGAAAATGGGTAGTTTTACAGAAATGATTTCAGGTATTGTAAGGTGTCGTCATACTGTGACGGGTTGAGTAAAGTGATTAGTAATGGGTTAAAATAATTCATATGGTGGCAAAAATCACCTAATTTTCAGAAGCCAAACTGATTACGCACAGAAAACTAATGTCTTCCAGACATCCACTCGCAAGCGTACAGGAAAAATGGCAATCGTGCAACTACCAGGGAAGTTCTCCGTCGAATGTCCGCTCAAAGTTGTGAGCATACGGAAAACCTTCCGACTGGTTTGACAGACATGAGCTGACAAAGAACATATTTAATGAATGAGAAAAGTATTTGTAGAGGACAAAAACAGACAAATTTGTATCAGTTATTCACACGTAGCCTCAATTCCTCACGGTGCAACTTAGACTTTGTGGTTAGTGAATATGAAGTTTACAAAAAGCATGTTAAATTTTTCTACATGCCTGAAATTTAAAATGTGGTTGTGACTTCACCTATGCACCTGGAATATTAGTCCACTTTATTTCAATAACTTAAAAAAAAATGTTTCATTATAATGTGCAGAAAACATGCAGGAATTTGTGGAACAATGCAGGAAGTAGTCAAAAAATGAGATATTTTGTCACACACTGTGAGCTCAGTTTCGGCAGCAAAGAGGTGAGATTTATGTTTGCAGCCTGTTACGCTGAAGTGCTGGAATTCGAAGCCTGGGATGTTAAAGAGATCAAGAGTTCCTTTCCAACACGGAATTCAAAGTAAAATAGCCTCTGAATACCTACCGGGAGCTGTGAGAACCACAGCAGGTTCTCGTGTATGGCATTAACACACCAGGTCTGAGACAGTGCCAGCAGCACAGCCAATACCAGCCCTGCTGCCATGGAAACGCACCGTCTCCAAGGCCACCGGGATGAAGTGTCTGAATCGGAACAATTACAGGATTCTGAGAGCGGACGAGACTGAGCCGAGCCCCCTTCATGTGTGACATTAGACCTTCCTTTCCCAAACACAGCCTTCCTGCACCTCCCTTCAGCCACGTCTTCTGAAAAGACTAATTTGCATTCTAGTTTGCTCGTCTTAACTCTCTGACGGCGTGTCATTGCCTGGAAAGAAAGAAAAAAAAAACTCCAGATATTATCCGTATGTTCATAGATCCTTTGATGAGCTGAATCCAGGTAGATAACCAGCACGCTTCTGGGTTCCGCTGCAGAACTGATCCAAATCCATTACAGTGAAAAAAATATATATCAACACGCCGTGTTCTTCTTTTCTTGAAGTCAGTCCAAGTAAATTAGCTTTTTAATCGCTTCAAGTTCCTTGCCAAAGGAAATATGCAAAAGCTTTCTCTGAGGAAATGAGCAGCTAGTTTCCTTCCCAAATCCTTCTTTTATGGTTTGCCGGAGGCAAAACAAGCCTTGGCTTTTCACCAGGAACTCTGATGAGATGGCTAATCCTCCATTTAAATTAAGGTCAAAGAAAACAGACCCAGTTAACAAGTTCACATATTGCTCATCGCCCCGAAAGCTTGTTTGCTTCTCTGTGAACACTGACTCCCTTCTACATTTCCTCCTCATTGAACTCCTGTTTCTCTGATTCAGTGCTTTTAGGATCCAAGCTCGGAACAGTCCAGCGTTGGCCTCATTTTCTTGGGCTTCTGCTTTTTTTTTTTTTTTTTTTAACCTTCCCAGAATCCCCACTGGAATTGAAAAAAAATGAAAGAAAGCAATTTCTCACAGCAGATGATGCTAAAAGGAAAAAGGTGCCGTTACAGGAGGAGATCCACAGTCAGACTGCAGACAACAGGACAGACTGCAGATAACAGCATGAGACGGAGGGAATGGAAGGAAAAAAAGTGACTAATGGTGACCTCTTGTCTATAAAAGCTCACATGCACACAGAAGAAGAATAAGGGAATAAGGGGGTGGGAGCGCAGAGTGGTGGTGGTGGTGGTGGGGGGGTGTTGGAACATCACTCGGAAAGTGCTGGGAACATTTATCAGAGGGTTTGTGGATGTGAAACCAGCCGCGAGCGCACATGTCTGAAATAAAACTCTGACATGGACGTGACCTCACGCCTAATGAATGTCTGCAGGCGAGGGTGATTGTCTGTGAGAACGGGCAACAGGTATTTTAAAAATGTGCATGATGCCAACATTACAACACCAGTCAGTTCCCCAACAGCAAGAACGCCGTCGACCACAAGGTCCCACGGAACACGATTAGAACCACGCTGCTTTTCCCACAAAGCACCAGGACAGCCGCGGCGGCAGCAGCAGCAGCAGCAGCGACCTCCCAGACCCACAAATCACATTCAGGATGTTTCACGGGCACTTTCCATGATGCCTTACGAGGACAGTGTTTGCTCACAGGGGGTCGTTTTTGACCGTTGGGGTTTTACATAATTATTGTATGGCCTTGCCTTACAATATAAAGCGCCTTGGGGCAACTGTTTGTTGTGATTTGGCGCTATATAAATAAAACTGATTTGATTTTGATTTGACAGCATGCGCGAGCACGCGGGAATGGATGCGGTAAGCAGAATAGATCGTTCCAGACCCGATCAGGCAGGAACATCAGTTTTTAAAGGATCCACACAGTACGACTGTAAAGATGAGACTGTTACAAATCATGCCTTTATCATTAAAACCACTAAATTTTTTCATAATCAAGGATTCTTAGAATTATTTTTAGGCTAATCAGACACGTTTTGTCCCGATGTGTGATCACTCTCAGTGATGTTGGTGCCTCATCACTTCCCCCGAGCCAAACAGACAAACAACAAATAGGATCAAGAGACCCTCCGACCCTCTGGACAAAGAAAGAATAATCTGGACCGAATATGGGGAAAATGGCTTTCATGATTCAAGATCAATGAAAATCTTTGTCTAGGTAGATATTGATTCAAGGAATCTATCTGCAGACTGCAACTCTGAGCAGTGTTTTGGCTATCAGTTGAGAAAGGGTCAATTTTGGACCTTTCGGGGGCCCTTAGAATGATTCAAGCACAATGATATATATGTTTTTATTATCTGCAGGCAGCCTCCCAAAGAATCTTTGCGAAATTATGGAAGAAATTATTGAACCATTTTTCAGCAGTAAATTGAAAAGTGTACAACCCCCTGCAAAAAATAAAAAAAAGAAACATTTTTGGCCCTTCTAGGGTGGCTGCAGGGATTCAATCAGAAAGTCTACTTAATAGTATCATGACCAGAAAGTGATCAAGGGAATGTTTAGACTAAATCATGAAAAATCAGCGGATGGTAATTTTGAACGCCTTTGGGGTGAGGGGGGGCATGGAGTCAGTGATGATGATGATGATGACAATAATGATGACTATGATATTTTTCTGGCCTGTGGGCAGCCTCACTAGGAATCTTTATGCAAAATTAGAGACAGGGCTGTACAATTTTGGGAAAATATCTCATTGCAATTTTTTCGACAGACATCATAATTTGAGTTGCAATATCAATCAATTTTATTTAAATAGCGCCAAATCACAACAAACAGTTGCCCCAAGGCGCTTTATATTGTAAGGCAAGGCCATACAATAATTACGTAAAAACCCCAACGGTCAAAACAACCCCCTGTGAGCAAGCACTTGGCGACAGTGGGAAGGAAAAACTCCCTTTTAACAGGAAGAAACCTCCAGCAGAACCAGGCTCAGGGAGGGGCAGTCTTCTACTGGGACTGGTTGGGGCTGAGGGAGAGAACCAGGAAAAAGACATGCTGTGGAGGGGAGCAGAGATCAATCACTAATGATTAAATGCAGAGTGGTATGTCTGTAAGACAATCCTGCAGTTTAGCTAATTGGTGGGTGTCCTCTGGCTTCATGGATAGATAAAGCTGGGTATCATCTGCGTAACAATGAAAATTTAAGCAATGCTGTCTAATAATACTGCCTAAGGGAAGCATGTATAAAGTGAATAAAATTGGTCCTAGCACAGAAACTTGTGGAACTCCATAATTAACCTTATTCTGTGAAGAAGATTCCCCATTTACATGAACAAATTGTAATCTATTAGATAAATATGATTCAAACCACCGCGCGGCAGTGCCTTTAATACCTATGGCATGCTCTAATCTCTGTAATAAAATTTTATGGTCAACAGTATCAAAAGCAGCACTGAGGTCTAACAGAACAAGCACAGAGATGAGTCCACTGTCTGAGGCCATAAGAAGATCATTTGTAACCTTCACTAATGCTGTTTCTGTACTATGATGAATTCTTAAACCTGACTGAAACTCTTCAAATAGACCATTCCTCTGCAGATGATCAGTTAGCTGTTTTACAACTACCCTTTCAAGAATTTTTGAGAGAAAAGGAAGGTTGGAGATTGGCCTATAATTAGCTAAGAAAGCTGGGTCAAGTGATGGCTTTTTAAGTAATGGTTTAATTACTGCCACCTTAAAAGCCTGTGGTACATAGCCAACTAATAAAGATAGATTGATCATATTTAAGATCGAAGCATTAAATAATTGTAGGGCTTCCTTGAGCAGCCTGGTAGGAATGGGGTCTAATAGACATGTTGATGGTTTGGATGAAGTAACTAATGAAAATAACTCAGAACAATCAGAGAAAGAGTCTAACCAAATACCGGCATCACTGAAAGCAGCCAAAGATAACGATACGTCTTTGGGATGGTTATGAGTAATTTTTTTCTCTAATAGTTAAAATTTTATTAGCAAAGAAACTCATGAAGTCATTACTAGTTAAAGTTAAAGGAATACTCGGCTCAATAGAGCTCTGACTCTTTGTCAGCCTGGCTACAGTGCTGAAAAGAAACCTGGGGTTGTTCTTATTTTCTTCAATTAGTGATGAGTAGTAAGATGTCCTAGCTTTACGGAGGGCTTTTTTATAGAGCAACAGACTCTTTTTCCAGGCTAAGTGAAGATCTTCTAAATTATTGAGACGCCATTTCCTCTCCAACGTACGGGTTATCTGCTTTAAGCTGTGAGTTTTTGAGTTATACCACGGAGTCAGGCACTTCTGATTTAAGGCTCTCTTTTTCAGAGGAGCTACAGCATCCAAAGTTGTCTTCAATGAGGATGTAAAACTATTGACGAGATACTCTATCTCACTTACAGAGTTTAGGTAGCTACTCTGCACTGTGTTGGTATATGGCATTAGAGAACATAAAGAAGGAATCATATCCTTAAACCTAGTTACAGCGCTTTCTGAAAGACTTCTAGTGTAATGAAACTTATTCCCCACTGCTGGGTAGTCCATCAGAGTAAATGTAAATGTTATTAAGAAATGATCAGACAGAAGGGAGTTTTCAGGGAATACTGTTAAGTCTTCAATTTCCATACCATAAGTCAGAACAAGATCTAAGATATGATTAAAGTGGTGGGTGGACTCATTTACATTTTGAGTAAAGCCAATTGAGTCTAATAATAGATTAAATGCAGTGTTGAGGCTGTCATTCTCAGCATCTGTGTGGATGTTAAAATCACCCACTATAATTATCTTATCTGAGCTAAGCACTAAGTCAGACAAAAGGTCTGAAAATTCACAGAGAAACTCACAGTAACGACCAGGTGGACGATAGATAATAACAAATAAAACTGGTTTTTGGGACTTCCAATTTGGATGGACAAGACTAAGAGACAAGCTTTCAAATGAATTAAAGCTCTGTATGGGTTTTTGATTGATTAATTAATAAGCTGGAATGGAAGATTGCTGCTAATCCTCCGCCTCGGCCCGTGCTACGAGCATTCTGACAGTTAGTGTGACTCGGGGGTGTTGACTCATTTAAACTAACATATTCATCCTGCTGTAACCAGGTTTCTGTAAGGCAGAATAAATCAATATGTTGATCAATTATTATATAATTTACTAACAGGGACTTAGAAGAGAGAGACCTAATGTTTAATAGACCACATTTAACTGTTTTAGTCTGTGGTGCAGTTGAAGGTGCTATATTATTTTTTCTTTTTGAATTTTTATGCTTAAATAGATTTTTGCTGGTTATTGGTGGTCTGGGAGCAGGCACCGTCTCTACGGGGATGGGGTAATGAGGGGATGGCAGGGGGAGAGAAGCTGCAGAGAGGTGTGTAAGACTACAACTCTGCTTCCTGGTCCCAACCCTGGATAGTCACGGTTTGGAGAGTTTAATAAAATTGGCCAGATTTCTAGAAATGAGAGCTGCTCCATCCAAAGTGGGATGGATGCCGTCTCTCCTAACAAGACCAGGTTTTCCCCAGAAGCTTTGCCAATTATCTATGAAGCCCACCTCATTTTTTGGACACCACTCAGACAGCCAGCAATTCAAGAACATGCGGCTAAACATGTCACTCCCGGTCTGATTGGGGAGGGGCCCAGAGAAAACTACAGAGTCCGACATTGTTTTTGCAAAGTTACACACCGATTCAATGTTGATTTTAGTGACCTCCGATTGGCGTAACCGGGTGTCATTACTGCCAACGTGAATTACAATCTTACCAAATTTACGCTTAGCCTTATATAATTTTATATAAGGCTAAGCGTAAATATATTATATATCATTTTTGATAGTCACGCTTCAGTTCAGTATTCACTGTGCACATGTAAAACATCTGATGAAGCATGAGAACACTGAAATATTATCACTGATATTTTTATAAATCACTTTTGATTGGTAAGCATGCCAGTCTGTCACCCAGTCATAACTTGTAACTGATATTGCAAAAGGGTCGTATGAGTTTATGGGCCCCTCGGTGCCATTTTCACCATATGATAGGCCCTTCCCAGACATCAATGGGCCTATACAAAGTGAAATAAAATAAGATAAATGATTCACGATTTGTCATGTGTTTTGTCCAATGGAAGAACCAGTTTAAGTTACAGTTAAACATGATGCAAAGTTTGTTTTGTTATTTTATATTATATTTCATATCATCTGATGTTGCACAAAGGTTGTACATAATGTAAATGTCAACTTTCTTTTTTCATTAAAAGTTTCTGAATTGGATTACATCTCATCGTTCACACTGGATGGCATTACTGCATGTACAGAGTGACGTGCTCTTTGTCTTTGTTTTTTCTTTGAACATCATGCCAGACTGCCTTCAATATTCTGTCAACTTTAAATTTAATTTTGTGCAAACGATGGCATCTCATAAAACATCACCTGTACAGATTTAAAATCATCATAGGAAGCATAGCTATTTAGCGAACATCCCGCTTTTGACGTCTTACACCAACCCATATAAAACATTAATATCTGTAATCAGCTTGTTGGTCGCTTTGCGCTGCTGGTGGCAGTAAACTCACGATACGGCAACAGCGGTTCACAAACATGGATCGGTACAGTTTTAGGTTCATATTTCAGAAAAAAAAAAATTCTAGTATTATATTTAACAGAGTGTCTCTTTATAAATCACTGGACTAAACTGATGAAATGCATTCACGTTAGCCTTTATTACAACATTCATCTTCTAAATATACTGCTTTTGGAAGAAAAAAAAAAGAGTTGCAAGAGTTTCAAGAGTTGCAATTTACTAATCACAGTTTAAATCGTGATGTGAATTAGAATTTGATAAATCCAACAATCCTAATTAGAGAGAATATTATTGCTATTCTGCAAAAAAAAAATTTTTTTTTTTTGGTTTGGTTTGATTTTGTGGTGGGGCAATCAGAGGGGATCTTGCGCAGGGAGTAATTCAGTGTACAGCCGTCACTGCCCTTGAGCAAGATTCAAAGATCAGCAAAGAAATAAAATTAGACTTGTCAATCTTAGGGTATATTGCCATTTTCAACCGCACAAATATGTTGTTAAAAAAGAATAAAACACTGTAGATTTAAAACCTGTGATGATTTTGGGAATAAAGCTTTTCTGTGTGTTGTTCCAACACCAACTAGGCCGCTATTATTGTACAAAAAAAAAAACCCCCAAAAAAAACAACTACATTTTAACGCCGACAATAAGGAGGACTATTTTACTTGCATCTATTTATGGATTAGTAGCAATACTCACGTGAGCGTGGGCTGCAGCAGGAATAAAACATTTGAACCTGGATCCGTGACAATTAAAAGGTTTTTTTTTTTTAACCAATTTTCTGCCAAATCTGACCAAATACACAAATAAACAAATAACCACCCATTTTTCTTGATTTACATGCAGTCGGTGCCTTAAAACAGTGGTAACGTGTGTTTTGAAACAGTTGGAAACACTAACACTGGTTGTAATTTTATTTGAAAGATGCCGTGAGACCTGAACAGAGGCCGTGCAGACAGCAGCACTGTTAAATAAATACTCATTTAAGTCCACGTATGTTCTGTTTCATGTGTTTCTATTATTATTATTATATTGTTGTATTTTACAGTCAGTCTGCTCTGTGTAAGTTTGATCCAATCAGATCTCAGAAGCTACGCCGAGTCGGTCCTGGTTAGTACGTGGACGGGAGACCTCTCAGGAACACCAGGGGCTGCGTTTCTTCAGTTAAGACTCGAGTTGCATCAGGAAGGGCATCCGGCATGAAACTGGTGCCAAATCCCAATGCGGATCTGTACTTGACAGGACACCAGCATTAAACCGTTTTATTTTAAGCACTGGGATAGGATGCAGCAACCCTCTGTGACCCTGAACGTGAATAAGTCAGTGTAACGAATGAATGAGCAAAACACATAGCTGCATTCCATGTCACCCAGCAGCCGGCGTGTTATCTAAAAAAAAAAAAAAAAAAATTTATATATATATATATATATATATATATACACACACGTATGTAGCGGTGATCCAAAGACACATATTGGTGGATCACGACGGGAAAATGTACATAACTGCATTTTGTGCAACATCATACAAGAGCATCAGGTGCAACACTATGACCCTGTGCTGCATTTCTCAGAGCATAATCCAGCACAGTTTTACACAGCATGTTGGTGAATATGTGGAAGAAGCATTCAATAATTGCATCATATCTGGCAGGCCACAACGTTCTGTTGTTGCACAAGACTGAAGAGACTCTAAAAAGACAGCTAAACTGCTGGTTTCCATGGTGACTGAGGGCTTCCTGTGGTTTATTCAACAGGAAAGCAATCCTCAGTAATACACGGAAAAACAATCATCTCCTTTCAATATGAAGTGTTCACAGCATGTCTGCAGGACATTCTGCAGATAAAAATGGACGAAGGCTTCACTGCACACAGACGGTTTGAGTTCTGGTCAGGCAACGCCATAAGTCTTCTACAGCGCGCAACCCAATGACACGCCACCGTACTCTGGACCAGAAAATGAAGGTTAAAGAGAATTGATGAGCGAGGGGATACACGTTATACGTCCACCCACTTTAAATAAGAGGAAAAACGTGCGTGGAATTGAAATGTTCAAAGATGGAGCGATTTCCCATCTGGGATTAATTTCCACATCTACAGCCTAGTTGGTGAATGTTTCTCATGGACATCGTTAAATAACCCTCAAGTAAATGTGTCAGCACCACCGTTCTCATCGCAGATCGAATCTTTGCAAGGAGCCTCACAAAAAAAAAAAAAAAAAAAAAAAAGAGTCCATGTTTTTTTTTTTGTTTTTTTTTAACACGTTGCCAGATCTCTTCCCAGGCTGGCACAAAATCAGCAGCAATACATGTTTTATTGAGTGAGTGTGACAGTGCCAGTAGGTTCTGAGTAACCTCACACATGTGCAACGCAATCGGTGGGAAAAACAGGTGTGGGAGCATACCGCCACGGAGCACAAGGAAGCTAGGACTAAACCAGGCAGAGGACCAGGAAATAACGGCTGCAAACGCCATCACAAACGCATCTCAACATCAAAAACCAAGACTACGCGAGGGAAAAAAACGCCACTCCACTTAAAGGAACAGCAGCTGGGTTCCCATTAGAGGTTTGTGCAAAGGTTTTGTGATATTTCCAGAACATAATAAAACCAGAATTGTGACATGACAGCATAAAAAGTAAATATATTACAAACTTAAACACACTGTGAATATCACAGGGGTGTCAAAAGGTCATAATGGAAAAAGCCGGAATGGCACAAATAAAATAGGCTTTTTATAACATTTTTATAAAATAGGCTTTTCTAGGAGTAAATCTGGGCATATCTGAAGCCAAATTTCAGAGTAAGAATTGTATTTTTTTTTTAGGACACTTTTGTGATTTTTTTTTTTAATATATATACGAGGTCTATTAGAAAAGTATCCGACCTTATTATTTTTTTCAAAAACCATATGGATTTGAATCACGTGTGATTACATCAGACATGCTTGAACCCTCGTGGGCATGCAAGAGTTTTTTCACGCCTGTCGGTTACGTCATTCGCCTGTGGGCAGTCTTTGAGTGAGGAGTCATCCACCCGCTCGTCGATTTTTTTCATTGTTTAGGAATGGCTCAGAGACTGTTGCTTTGTTTGATAAAAAATTTTTCAAAACTGTAAGGCACAACTGAGTGGACACCATTCAATAAATTCAGCTGGTTTTCGGTAAAAATTTTAACGGCTGATGAGAGATTTTGGTCTGGTAGTGTCGCTTTAAGGACGGTCCACGGCGCCTGACGGTGATCTGCGCTTCGAGGCGGCAGCGTCTCGCCGTTTCAAGTTGAAAACTTCCACATTTCAGGCTCTGTTGACGCAGTAAGTCGTCAGAGAACAGAGAACTTTCAGAAGAAGTCGGCATGAGGAGTTTATTCGGACATTCCATTGTTAACGGTCATTTTGTAATGAAAGAACGTGCGGGCAGAGTCGCATGTCGGGCTGGACCCGACCGCGGGGGGTCGCGGCAGGAAAAACACCTCCGTTGGAAATCTTAACGGGCAAGTTGGAACATGCCCAAGCTGTTAAACAATTTCTCAGTTACTCACTTGTTGAAAGCCATTAAAAGCCACCTGAATTCTACAAATGGTTTTCAACACGGAGGTGTTTTTCCTGTCGCGGCGCACACAGATTTGCCGAGTCGTCACGGAAACAACTCGGTGAATTTGCGCGTACGTCTTTCATTAAAAAAATGTCCTTAAACAGTGGAATGTCCGCATAAATTCCTCATGCCGGCCTCTTCTGAATCTTCTCTGTTCTCTCACGATGTCCTGGGTGAATTAAGCCTTAAATTAGGATGTTTTCAGCTCTAAACAGGCCGACGACAGCGCCTGGAAGCGCTGCAGGACGTCCCGCTCCGTGGGAAGTCCTTACACCGACAGAAACACCCCATAATCTCTCATCAGCCGTTAAACTTTTCACAGAAAACCAGCTTAATTTCTCGAATAGTGTCCACTCCGATATTCCTCACAGGTCCAGAAAAATTTTTGATAAAGCAACGCGCGCCGTCTCGAGCAGCGTGTGAAACAAAGGAATTCAGCCGAGAGGGCGGGACCACATCTCACTCAAGGCCTGCCCACAGGGAAATGACGTCACCCACACGCGTGAAAAAACTCACGCATGTGCACGAGGGTTCAAGCATGATTGGTGTAATCGCATGTCATTCAAATCCATATAGTTAAAAAAAAAAAATAAAAGGGTCGGTTTATTATCTAAGAGACCTCGTATATATATATATATATATAACTGGAGAACATGAAAAACTGAAGTAAACAGCCAGTGAACATAGGTAACTTGTTTTATTCTAAAATATGGCATAAAAATGTTCTCACAACGAATCTGACTATAATAATAATAAAAAATAATACAGCTAACGAATACATGCAACAAAAGGACAACAAGCTAAACCAACAGTAATACTGGAGTTTGTATTACTGAAATAGCACCAGTTCAATATATCACACAACCAGTGAAAAGAATAATGCTATAGAAAATTGCACAAACTAGAATGCCTATTGCTATAGGCAATAATGTACAAATAATGAATGTTTATGAGTTCAATGGTACGAATATTTCATGAGGTGCAAGATGGAACCACATTCGTCTTCGCTTCATTACGATCCACATTTCACCTAATTAAATATTTGTTCCATTGAACTCATTAACATTCATTATTTGTTTCATATAATAGTGAAAATAGATCCTTGTGATTTGATATTTTATTAATTTTTTCATTGGTGGTTTGTATGTCACACAATGTAAATTATTTGTACCATCTCCCATTGGGTTCCATTTACCGTCCAGCTTCAATTCGATTTCAAATCAATTCAAACGACTTTATTGATCCCTAAAAGGACAATTCATCTGCAGTTCACCAGCACAATCACACAACCACACACAGCGTGTGTCAGAAACAGCACACCAAACAAAGGTCAGTAAGGTCATGAGTAATAAAAAAAAAAAATAGACAATAACAAGAACAATAAGAACAATTGTAACATAATATCTTGTATGATACTCAATAAAGGAAATGTCATTTAAAATGACTGCTGTCTGCATTCAGCAGCTTGATAGCAGAAGGAATAAAATATTTGGAGAACCTGTGCATTCTTCCCAACGGTACATAATAATGGCGGCCTGAAGGCATCACCGTGACCTGACCGGACGGCACATGATCAGGCTGGCTGAGAATACACTTAGCTTTCTGTTTGACCTGATTCTCCCAAAACAAACGCAAGTGTCTTTGCTTGACCCGAATTATTTTAGAGCAAACACTGGCCATGCCATTCAGGCTGTTTGTGTCCTTGATAGACAATCTGTTGAACCGATAAATGCAAGAGAATGTTAACAGACTTTCAATAAATGAGCAATAAAAGTTACTTAAAATCCTCACACTAACACTGAAAGAGTTCATCTTCCTCATCAGATGGATTCTCTGTTGTCCAGGTTTGACAATAGAGTTAGTGTTGATGTCAAACTTGAGTTGAGAGTCAAACACTGTTTTAAGGTATTTGCAGTAGTGTTCAGAATAATAGTAGTGCTATGTGACTAAAAAGATTAATCCAGGTTTTGAGTATATTTCTTATTGTTACATGGGAAACAAGGTACCAGTAGATTCAGTAGATTCTCACAAATCCAACAAGACCAAGCATTCATGATATGCACACTCTTAAGGCTATGAAATTGGTCTATTAGTAAAAAAAAATGCAGAAAAGGGGGTGTTCACAATAATAGTAGTGTGGCATTCAGTCAGTGAGTTCGTGGAACAAACAGGTGTGAATCAGGTGTCCCCTATTTAAGGATGAAGCCAGCACCTGTTGAACATGCTTTTCTCTTTGAAAGCCTGAGGAAAATGGGACGTTCAAAACACTGTTCAGAAGAACAGCGTAGTTTGATTAAAAAGTTGATTGGAGAGGGGAAAACTTACATGCAGGTGCAAAAAATTATAGGCTGTTCATCTACAGTGATCTCCAATGCTTTAAAATGGACAAAAAAAAAACAGAGGCACGTGAAAGAAAACGGAAAACAACCATCAAAATGGATAGAAGAATAAGCAGAATGGCAAAGGCTCACTCATTGATCAGCTCCAGGATGATCAAAGACAGTCTGGAGTTACCTGTAAGTGCTGAAACAGTTAGAAGACGCCTGTGTGAAGCTCATTTATTTGCAAGAATCCCCCGCAAAGTCCCTATGTTAAATAAAAGACATGTGCAGAAGAGGTTACAATTTGCCAAAGAACACATCAACTGGCCTAAAGAGAAATGGAGGAATATTTTGTGGACTGATGAGAGTAAAATTGTTCTTTTTGGGTCCAAGGACCGCAGACAGTTTGTGAGACGACCCCCAAACTCTGAATTCAAGCCACAGTTCACAGTGAAGCATGGTGGTGCAAGCATCATGATATGGGCATGTTTCTCCTACTATGGTGATAGATAGATTAGATAGATTAGATAGATAGATTAGATAGATTAGATAGATAGATAGATAGGAACTTTATTAATCCCGAAGGAAATTGCATTTGGCCTGCTGCTCATAAAACATCAATCATACAACAAATAACTAAAATAGATGACAAAAATACAATAACATTACATTAAAAACAGTCAGTCAGTTGTAAAACTGACAGACTATAAAGTTATACAAACATAAAAAGACAGAAGACTCTCTTGCTAGATCAGAGTGTTGTGCAATCTAATGGCACGAGGAACAAAGGACTTCCTCAGTCTGTCTGTGGTGCAGCGCTGGGACAGCAGTCTGCTGCTGAACACACTCCTCCTCTCTCTGAAGGCCTCGTATAGAGGGTGTGAGGCATTGTTCATAATTGCCTTGAACCGGGACAGAGTCCTCTGCTCAACCACATCTTCCACTGGAGCCAGCTTCAGTCCCACCACTGACCCAGCCTTTTTAATGATCTTATTCAGGCGGGAGATGTTCTTCTTACTGGTGCTGCACCAACAGACCACAGCATAGAGGAGAGCACTCGCCACCACTGACTGATAAAACATGTACAGAAGTTTAGAGCAGATGTTAAATGAGCCCAGCTTTGGGAGAAAGTACAGCCTAGACTGACTCTTCTTATAAAGAAGGTCTGTGTTGGCTGTCCAGTCCAGCTTCTTGTCCAACACTACTCCCAGGTCCTTATAAGATGGTACCATCTCCACATCACTTGCCCCTATGCGTACAGGCTGAGGGATTGGAGACTTCTTTCTGAAGTCCAGAACCATTTCCTTAATTTTCTGAACATTCAGCTGGAGCTGATTCTTTTGGCACCAAACCACAAAATCCTCCACCAACTGCCTATACTGTCTCTCCTCTCCCTCTCTGATGCAGGCCACAATAGCTGTATCATCTGAAAACTTCTGTATATGGCAAGTTGCAGTGTTATGGAAGTCAGATGTATACAGTGTGAATAGAGCAGGAGACAGTACCGTCCCCTGGGGGGCTCCCACACTGCAGCTCAGGGTACTGGAGATGTTTTGTCCCATGCGGACATACTGCGGCCTGTTATTTAAATAGTCCATAATCCAGGACACAAGGAGTGGCTCCACAGCCATTCCAATAAGCTTCTCCTGCAGCAGGTGAGGCTGAATAGTATTAAAAGCGCAGGAGAAATCAAAAAATAGCACCCTCACAGTGCAGCCTCCTTCGTCCAGGTATGAGAGGATCTTGGATATGCTGTACCTGTGGCTTCAGCAAGTGCAGCACTAACCTCTCCAAGGTCTTCATTATATGAGAGGTCAGTGCTACAGGGCGATAATCATTATTGTCCCTGCGATGCCTGACCTTAGGTAGTGGGACAATACAAGATGTTTTCCAGAGGGAGGGGACATGTCCCAGCTGCAGGCTCAGGTTAAAGAGATACTGGAGAGGATTCCCAAGCTCGTTTGCACAAGCTCTCAGCAGCCTGGGACACACATTATCTGGACCGGCTGCTTTCCTGATGTTTAACCTCTGCAGCTCCCTCCTCACCTGATGTTCTGTGATATAAAGGAGAGCTGAACGGGAGGGGGCGTGTGAAGTAGGTGGAGGGCAGTTATCCCCCATGAGGGAAGGAGTAGTGGGGGATGTCTGTCCCTTACCATAACTCAATGGAGGGACTCCAGCAGCCTCTGGACCCCCCATAGGAAGGGATGTGAGAACTGGTCGTGGGGAGGACACAGTGATGGGCTGGCCAGTACCAACATTGGAATATTGTTGATTATTATGATATATTGTGATATATCACAATAATCAACATTGTGATATATAGGCCCAACATTGTTGGGCCTATATATCACATACCAGGTATCATGGATCAGTCTGGATATGTCAAAATACTTGAAGAGGTCATGTTGCCTTATGCTGAAGAGGACATGCCCTTGAAATGGGTGTTTCAACAAGACAATGACCCCAAGAACACTAGTAAACCAGCAAAATCTTGGTTCCAAACCAGCAAAATTAATGCCTCGCAGATGTGAAGAAATCATGAAAAACTGTGGTTATACAACTAAATACTAGTTTAGTGATTCACAGGATTGCTAAAAAAAGCAGTTTGAACATAATAGTTTTGAGTTTGTAGCATCAACAGCAGATGCTACTATTATTGTGAACACCCCGTTTTCTACTTTTTTTTTTTTTTTACTAATAGCCCAATTCCGTAGCCTTACGAGTGTGCATATCATGAATGCTTGGTCTTGTTGGATTTGTGAGAATCTACTGAATCTACTGGTACCTTGTTTCCCATGTAACAATAAGAAATACGAGGGCTGTCAATAAAGTAACGGTCCTTTTTATTTTTTTCAAAAACTATATGGATTTCATTCATATGTTTTTACTTCAGACATGCTTGAACCCTCGTGCGCATGCGTGAGTTTTTCCACGCCTGTCGGTGACGTCATTCGCCTGTGAGCACTCCTTGTGGGAGGAGTCGTCCAGCCCCTCGTCGGAATTCCTTTGTCTGAGAAGTTGCTGAGAGACTGGCGCGTTGTTTGATCAAAATTTTTTCTAAACCTGTGAGACACATCGAAGTGGACACGGTTCGAAAAATTAAGCTGGTTTTCAGTGAAAATTTTAACGGCTGATGAGAGATTTTGAGGTGATACTGTCGCTTTAAGGACTTTTCACGGTGCGAGACGTCGTGCTGCGCTCTCAGGCGGCGTCATCAGCCTGTTCAAGCTGAAAACCTCCACATTTCAGGCTCTATTGATCCAGGACGTCGTGAGAGAACAGAGAAGTTTCAGAAGAAGTCGGTTTCAGCATTTTATCCGGATATTCCACTGTTAAAGGAGATTTTTTTAATGAAAGACGTGCGGACGGATCCGCGCGTCGGGACGCAGCCGACACGGTGCGGCGGCACAGGAAAAACACCTCCGTGTTGATAACCATTTGTAAAATCCAGGCGGCTTTTGATGGCTTTCAGTGGAGTGAGTATATGAGAAATTGTTTAACAGGCAGGACATGTTCCAACTTGTCCTTAAGGCTTTCAACAGAGGTGTTTTTCCTGTGCCGCCGCACCGCGTCGGCTGCGTCCCGACGCGCGGACCCGTCCGCACGTCTTTCATTAAAAAAATCTCCTTTAACAGTGGAATATCCGGATAAAATGCTGAAACCGACTTCTTCTGAAACTTCTCTGTTCTCTCACGACGTCCTGGATCAATAGAGCCTGAAATGTGGAGGTTTTCAGCTTGAACAGGCTGATGACGCCGCCTGAGAGCGCTGCACGACGTCTCGCACCGTGAAAAGTCCTTAAAGCGACAGTATCACCTCAAAATCTCTCATCAGCCGTTAAAATTTTCACTGAAAACCAGCTTAATTTTTCGAACCATGTCCACTTCGATGTGTCTCACAGGTTTAGAAAAAATTTTGATCAAACAACGCGCCAGTCTCTCAGCAACTTCTCAGACAAAGGAATTCCGACGAGGGGCTGGATGACTCCTCCCACAAGGAGTGCTCACAGGCGAATGACGTCACCGACAGGCGTGGAAAAACTCACGCATGCGCACGAGGGTTCAAGCATGTCTGACATAAAAACATATGAATGAAATCCATATAGTTTTTGAAAAAAATAAAAAGGACCGTTACTTTATTGACAGCCCTCGTATACTCAAAACCTGGATTCATCTTTTTAGTCACATAGCACTACTATTATTCTGAACACTACTGTATAAGACTCAACCCTCTGGATGTCTACACAGTATATGACACTAGCTTTGTGTCCCGTGTTGGTCTGCCTGAAATCAATTAACAGTTTTTGAGTTTTGGACACATTCAGGTCAAGGAAATTATCATCACACCAATTAACAAACTCAGATAGTGCAGGACCATGATCAGACTGAGCAATGTAGCAGAGACAGGAGGACAGTGTCACCAGAAAATTTAACAAGAAATCTGTTCTCCTGAGAAGTCCTGCAGCTATCAGTGTACATGACAAACAACAAAGGACACAGAACACATCCCTGAGGTGAACCTGTGTTTGACACAATTTTAGAGGACATATTTCCATATTTTAGTGTGTATACATTTTGTGCTATTGCACAGTGCGACCACAGCGCTCCAACACTAGCAGCAATGGCGGTTATCTTAAAAATAAACATGGTGGAGTTTGGTGATGTACCACAAAGACAAGACATTTAATGTTCAAACTGATAAACTTGGTTTTTTGTGCAAATATTTGCTCATTTTGAAATGGATGCCTGCAACACGTTTCAAAAAAGCTGGGACAGTGGTATGTTTACCACTGTGTTACATCACCTTTCCTTCTAACAACACTCAATAAGCGTTTGGAAACTGAGGACACTAATTGTTGAAGCTTTGTAGGTGGAATTCTTTCCCATTCTTGCTTGATGTACGACTTCAGTTGTTCAACAGTCCGGGGTCTCCGTTGTCATATTTTGAGCTTCATAATATGCCACACATTTTCAATGGGCGACAGGTCTGGACTGCAGGCAGGCCAGTCTAGTACCCGCACTCTTTTACTACGAAGCCACACTGTTGTAACACGTGCAGAATGTGGCTTGGCATCGTCTTGCTAAAATAAGCAAGGACGTGTGTTGCTCCAAAACCTGGATGTACCTTTCAACATTGATGGTGCCATCACAGATGTGTAAGTTGCCCATGCCATGGGCACTAACACACCCCCATACCATCACAGATGCTGGCTTTTGAATTTTGCGCTGGTAACAATCTGGATGGTCTTTTTCCTCTTTTGTCCGGAGGACACGACGTCCATGATTTCCAAAAACAATTTGAAATGTGGACTCATCAGACCACAGCACACTTTTCCACTTTGCGTCTGTCCGTTTCAAATGAGCTCGGGCCCAGAAAAGGCGTCAGCGTTTCTGGATGTTGTGAGTAACAGGAGATTTACAGATTCCGACAAAACTCAGTGAAAAAGGGCCAACTTCGACTGGAGTTTGTAGCTTTATCGCAATGATATCAAAAATATTGCTTATATATTGCTGTTCTGTTGCAGATTTGCTATTATTTAATCACAGATGGCTAACAGACATTAATTTAGACTGATTTTTAAAAATTTGATTATAGTTCACCTTTTCAGGGTTCCTCGTGTTGTTTTCGGCAAATGCGCATGTGTTGCTTGATCACTCAACCAAGCGATGCTACGATTCACTGTGAGAAGGACACACCCATGAAAAAGGTCCAATCAGGATTCTTTGTCTCTTGCGACATACAAGGGACTGTTTACCAAAATAAATGAAGCACATGGTTCGTCTATAAGCCATGGCGAGTGGAACTGACGTTGGACCCGAAATCAACGTCCGCCCCCAGTGGTACACCAGATTTACTGTGATCTCAAAAACATTTCCTAGCAAGACAAAAAAAAAAACAAAAAAACACAGGAAACCATGGATCCGCAGGAAATTGGCATGCCTGATCCATTCATCCAGCCATCCATTTTCTTCTGCTTTATCCGTAGTCAGGTCGCAGGGGCAGCAGCTCAAGCAAAGCCGCCCAGACCTACCGATCCACACACACCTCCCCCAGCTACTCTGGGGGAGCCCCAAGGCATTTCCAAGTCAGCCGAGAGACGTAGTCCCTCCAGCGTGTCCTGGATCTTACCCGGGGCCTCCTCCCGATGGGACGTGCCCGGAACACCTCTCCAGCGAGGCGTCCAGGGGGCATCCAGAAAAGATGCCTGAGCCACCTCAACTGGCTCCTTTCGACGTGGAGGAGCAGTGGCTCGACTCCGAGCTCCTCCCGAGTGACCGAGCTCCTCACCCTATCTCTAAGGGAGCACCCAGCCACCCTGCGGAGGAAACTCATCTCGGCCGCTTGTACTTGCGATCTCTTTCTTTCGGTCATGAGCCAAATCTCATGACCATAGGTGAGGATCGGCACGTAGATCGATCGGTAAATCGAGAGCTTTGCCCCCCTACTCAGCTCTCTCTTCACCACGATGGTCCAATACAGCGACCGCATCACTGCACGCCTGATATTAATTATTTATTGCAGCGGTAAGAGTCAGATTTGTTGCCTCTTCTTTTTGTCTCTATACCTTTCCATGGGCATATTTCACACAACAGTTTGATGAAGACCAGCCTTCATGGCTGCTGTGGTCACTAATGAAATGCATTTCTTTACGTTCACCACTAGATGGTGTATTGCACATATTACAGAGACCGTCCATAGGATATGTGATAAGAGATGCGTTAGAAAGTTTTCCTGTCCGGTTGCTGTAATCATGTAGACCAGTTGCACAGTTAAACATGACTTCCTAAATATTAAATGTGAACTTAAAAAAAAGGGTTTACATCATTAGCTGGGTCTCCATTACAGATTTGCGGAAAACGTTCACTGCAGACACTAAGAACCAAAAATATTGCATGTTGTGTAAACATACACATACAAAACCACATTCTGCACACATTACAAATGCATGGCTGCAGAAAGAGAGGGAACAGGTACTGGACTAACAAGCCTGCTGTCCTGAATCTAAGAGAATGTGTAGAGAATTTTGAAAAGAAAACTGCAAAAATGACAACCTTGTACCATTGCACACTAAGATATGTTTGCAGAAAGAACAGGACCAAAAAAAAAACAAAAAGGCCTAACATGCTTCACTGCTTGGTATCGTCAACGCCAAGATGCCTCAAGTGTTGTGAGAAGGAATGGCAACATTAGAAAGAGCAGTGGTTGCCCAGCTACAACACCACATGTTCCACCATGAGCTCTTTGAACCTCTCCAATCTGGTTTCAGGCCCCATTATAGCACTGAAACCGCCCTCATCAAAATCACAAATGACCTCCCGATTGCTGCAGATAACGGCCTTGTCTCCATCCTCATCCTCCTAGACCTCTCTGCTGCCTTCAATACCATTTCCCATTCCATTCTCCTCTCTCATCTCTCCGAGCTCATCGGCCTTACTGGCACTGCACTCTCCTGGTTCCAGTCCTACCTTTCTAACCAAAAAGAACATCACTTTTCAAGGTTTCAATTCTACCATAGCATCAGTTACCCATGGAGTCAGGGATCTGTCCATGGCTCCCTCCTCTTTACCATCTACTTGCTCCCCCTTGGTCAGATCAGTGGCAACCATGGACTTAGTTTTCACTGTTATGCTGATGACACCCAATTCTATATCAGCACCAAAGCCCTCCTCACAGAGCTCCTTCAGAACTCAGCTGCCAGGGGTGCTAACTCACACCAAGCCCTGGCAGCACATCACTCCAATCCTCAAGAAAACTTCACTGGCTCGCAGTCAAAGAACGCATCAGCTACAAAATCCTCCTCCTTACCTATAAATCACTTCATTCGCTGGCACCAGCAAGGACCTACTTCCCATCCATTCTGCCACTTCTCTGACAGTTCTGAAAGCACCTCAAAACACACCTTCTCTCTTGCCTAACCTCCCTAAATCCCCCTCCCCCGCCCTCTACCTCCCTTCTCCCACTCTTGTGAAGCGATCTTGGGTATCATGGAAGGGGCTATAGAATTCCAAGTCATTATTATTATAAAGTGTTACATGCTTTCGTATCCTGACCTTTGCTGGATCATGTATCAGGCCTATCGTTTAGACGAGCATTAATGTCAAACACTGTAGTTTGAGTTCTCTTCCTGCAAGTGACCCCACCTATCCATTCCCTCAACCAATCATGGCACTCACCTTGATGTTGGAAAACCACAGGTCGTTCTCATGCAGCGTCACCATGTAGATGCAGCACAGCAGGCCGAGTCCAACAGACACTGACCAGCCAATCGATGTCCAGATTATTGAGCCCCATGACCAATCAGCTGCAAGGACAACAGCATTTCACACAACTGCTCTTTTCATGTGGAATTATAAGTAAACATGACTGACAGTCATTACTCTTATCAATCAATCAATCAATTTTATTTATATAGCGCCAAATCACAACAAACAGTTGCCCCAAGGTGCTTTATATTGTAAGGCAAGGCCATACAATAATTACGTAAAAACCCCAACGGTCAAAACGACCCCCTGTGAGCAAGCACTTGGCGACAGTGGGAAGGAAAAACTCCCTTTTAACAGGAAGAAACCTCCAGCAGAACCAGGCTCAGGGAGGGGCAGTCTTCTGCTGGGACTGGTTGGGGCTGAGGGAGAGAACCAGGAAAAAGACATGCTGTGGAGGGGAGCAGAGATCAATCACTAATGATTAAATGCAGAGTGGTGCATACAGAGCAAAAAGAGAAAGATACACTCAGTGCATCATGGGAACCCCCCAGCAGTCTAAGTCTATAGCAGCATAACTAAAGGATGGTTCAGGGTCACCTGATCCAGCCCTAACTATAAGCTTTAGCAAAAAGGAAAGTTTTAAACCTAATCTTAAAAGTAGAGAGGGTGTCTGTCTCCCTGATCTGAATTGGGAGCTGGTTCCACAGGAGAGGAGCCTGAAAGCTGAAGGCTCTGCCTCCCATTCTACTCTTACAAACCCTAGGAACTACAAGTAAGCCTGCAGTCTGAGAGCGAAGCGCTCTATTGGGGTGATATGGTACTATGAGGTCCCTAAGATAAGATGGGACCTGATTATTCAAAACCTTATAAGTAAGAAGAAGAATTTTAAATTCTATTCTAGAATTAACAGGAAGCCAATGAAGAGAGGCCAATATGGGTGAGATATGCTCTCTCCTTCTAGTCCCTGTCAGTACTCTAGCTGCAGCATTTTGAATTAACTGAAGCAGGAAATTAGAGGTCATCCATGTCTTTATGTCTGTAAGACAATCCTACAGTTTAGCTAACTGGTGTGTGTCCTCTGGCTTCATGGATAGATAAAGCTGGGTATCATCTGCGTAACAATGAAAATTTAAGCAATGCTGTCTAATAATACTGCCTAAGGGAAGCATGTATAAAGTGAATAAAATTGGTCCTAGCACAGAACCTTGTGGAACTCCATAATTAACCTTAATCTGTGAAGAAGATTCCCCATTTACATGAACAAATTGTAATCTATTAGATAAATATGATTCAAACCACCACAGCGCAGTGCCAAACCTATGGCATGCTCTAATCTCTGTAATAAAATTTTATGGTCAACAGTATCAAAAGCAGTAGTAAGATGTCCTAGCTTTACGGAGGGCTTTTTTATAGAGCAACAGACTCTTTTTCCAGGCTAAGTGAAGATCTTCTAAATTAGTGAGACGCCATTTCCTCTCCAACTTACGGGTTATCTGCTTTAAGCTGCGAGTTTGTGAGTTATACCACGGAGTCAAGCACTTCTGATTTAAAGCTCTCTTTTTCAGAGGAGCTATCTATGAAGCCCACCTCATTTTTTAAAATGAGGTGGGCTTATAAAATGGGATATAGCCAAGAAATCTACATTCCGTTGTACTTCACTGTACAATGACAATAAAGCCTGATTCTGTTTTTTTTTTATGTGAAAAAAATGTCGGTCCTTTGGAGGAAACTAGTAACAACGAAAGGATCAGAGGGGTGACGTATCCTCTACGCACCACGATATAAATGTACAACTCTGTGTAATGCCGTTTTTGACGATGTGTGACATCATCAAAAAGTCACTCATGCCATCAATCAGAAATATTTCGGACCGTGTTTTAATTGACCTTTGACCAAACTATCCCAAAGTCTAATTACTTCTTGATATCTATCCAAGTAATAGTCTTACCAAGTTTGAAGGGAATCAGTCTACAATGCAACAAAAATCAGGTGTTTTTTTTTTCTCCCCCTAAGCCTCTAGAGCTAATAAACATGCACTGGAATATTAACACTGAAAATATTAGGATGCACTTCATGTTTATTTATTATTTGCTCACTACCGAAGACAATTATTAAAAAAAAAAAAAAGCCTTAACTTTAATCATTTCTATACATATATTTTAGGTAAAGTATTTTCAGGAGTACTGGTGGCAGTTTTTTTTTTTTTTTACTAGTCTGGGAGGTGCGACATATCAAAAAATCATGCGTTTCTAATTTATAAAAATAATTACAGTAACTATTTATAAAAGCCTTTCACAGGAATCAAAGCAGTAAACAAACTACATTCCTATAACAAAAGAATAAATGGCAATAACAAGAAGTACATGACAACAACGCACAAAAACCACAAATTAATGATCTAATAATACAGAAAAAGAGGTGCGACTCATACATGGGGTTTTCCTCTTCAAGAGGCATTTGTGACTTATACTCCGGAAAACACAGTATACACATTTAAATGAATGTAAAGTCTTAATTTTGACTGGAGTGATTAAAAAAAAACACTAGTTTTGGGGAATTGTGTGTGTCACGAACTTTTGTTTGATATATACTGTATGCTAAAATCCAAAGTTTACAGACTAAGCTAGAAGCAAATTAGTACGGCACAAAATTTTGTGTTTTAAGAAAAGTGTCAATTTATGAATTAGGGGTACCCTCATTTACAGAGTGCTTTGACTTATTTAACTAATCAAATCATAGGTTACATCCTAATATTTTCAATGCAAACATTCAAATTTGCGTTTATTTGATCCAGAGGCTTGAAAAAAAAAAAATAAAAAAAAAATAAAAAACCTGATTTTGGTCCACTTCTGGCCCATGACCTACATTTGTTTTTCATCATTAAACACTCCATTTTACTATTATCAGAATCATTGTACCACTGTCTGCCTTGGTGGTTGCCATCCTTGGCCCATGGTATAGCTGTGGTGCCGTTGACGTGGTGTGACACAGAAAACGTCTGTATACTAGCAAGTTTTGTCCAACAGATTGGATAGTTGGCTGATGGTAACATGTAGCATTTACAGACTTGTGGACATCTTATCTTAAATCTTTTGCCCATCCACCTCTAAAAACACAAGAAGGTACTGGTTCAACAGGTCGGCCTTTAAATACAGCCACAGATACGCCCACTCTTTGACTCTTATTTGGGTTTTTCCCATTTTACATGCTGATTTGACACAAGTTGTCCTTCCTGATGCGACTCCAGATGTACGTTTAGAATGGACATGGTGGGAGTTGAACCTGGGTCCTTCTTGCTAGGAGGCAAGGCTGTGAACAAGTGTGCCACCATGCTGCCCACCTAACTAACTAATCAAAAAGCTTACAATAGTAACATTATCAAGTTCCAGAATGGTTTGGACTCTTCAATACTGTTCAAAGAGGCATTCGCACCGTGTGACCCACTGAAAATCTGACATCCAACAAAATCAGTTCATGATTACTTTGAAATAGCGTCATATGTGAATACAACCCCTGGCAATAATTATGGAATCACCGGCCTCGGAGGATGTTCATTCAGCTGTTTAATTTTGTAGAAAAAAAGCAGATCACAGACATGACACAAAACTAAAGTCATTTCAAATGGCAACTTTCTGGCTTTAAGAAACACTATAAGAAATCAAGAAAAAAAATTGTGGCAGTCAGTAACGGTTACTTTTTTAGACCAAGCAGAGGGAAAAAAATATGGACTCACTCAATTCTGAGGAATAAATTATCGAATCACCCTGTAAATTTTCATCCCCAAAACTAACACCTGTATCAAATCAGAACTGCTTGTTAGTCTGCATCTAAAAAGGAGTGATCACACCTTGGAGAGCTGTTGCTCCAAGTGGACTGACATGAATCATGGTTCCAACATGAGAGATGTCAATTGAAACAAAGGAGAGGATTATCAAACTCTTAAAAGAGGGTAAATCATCACGCAATGTTGCAAAAGATGTTGGTTGTTCACAGTCAGCTGTGTCTAAACTCTGGACCAAATACAAACAACATGGGAAGGTTGTTAAAGGCAAACATACCGGTAGACCAAGGAAGACATCAAAGCGTCAAGACAGAAAACTTAAAGCAATATGTCTCAAAAATCGAAAATGCACAATAAAACAAATGAGGAACAAATGGGAGGAAACTGGAGTCAACATCTGTGACCGAACTGTAAGAAACCACCTAAAGGAAATGGGATTTACATACAGAAAAGTTAAACAAAAGCCATCATTAACACCTAAACAGAAAAAAAACAAGGTTACAATGGGCTAAGGAAAAGCAATCGTGGACTGTGGATGACTGGATGAAAGTCATATTCAGTGATGAATCTCAAATCTGCATTGGGCAAGGTGATGATGCTGGAACTTTTGTTTGGTGACGTTCCAATGACATTTATAAAGATGACTGCCTGAAGAGAACATGTAAATTTCCACAGTCAATGATGATATGGGGCTGCATGTCAGGTAAAGGCACTGGGGAGATGGCTGTCATTACATCATCAATAAATTTTTCATTCTGGTATTGTGGTGCTTTTGTTTTTTGCTTTTCTGTTTTTCTTTTAAATGAATGAAATAAATATATAAAAAAAAAATGCACAGGTTTACGTTGATATTTTGGACACTTTTCTAATACCATCAATTGAAAGGATGTTTGGGGATGATGAAATAATTTTTCAAGATGATAATGCACCTTGCCATAGAGCAAAAACTGTGAAAACATTCCTTGCAAAAAGACACATAGGGTCAATGTCATGGCCTGCAAATAGTCCAGATCTTAATCCAATTGAAAATCTTTGGTGGAAGTTGAAGAACATGGTCCATGACAAGGCTCCAACCTGCAAAGCTGATCTGGCAACAGCAATCAGAGAAAGTTGGTGCCAGATTGATGAAGATTACTGTTTGTCACTCATTGCTTGCCTCTACTGGTGGTTGGCTCTCACTGCGGTATTGTATCACTTCCTGTTCCGGAGCACAGCGGTGTTTTTCTGTATCTGTTAGCTGTTTAATCTGTGCAGTTAGATTGATCTAGATAACTAGATAACGATTTGTTTCACAGTGTAATCTTCACGTGCCTTAACTAAAGCACTCCCTCTGCTGAATCACCTCTAAATTATTTACACATTATTCACTTTGTGTGTTTTTAGGAATCCGCTAGCTTAGCGCAGCTACTAGCTCTTAGCCGATTTAGCATGGCGGCTTCTCCTGTCTCTCCCGCACTTTTCTGCTCTGGGTGTGAAATGTTTAGTTATTCCTCGGCCTCCTTTAACAGTAAGGGTACTTGTAATAAGTGTAGCTTACTCGTAGCTTTGGAGGCCAGGCTGAGCGAACTGGAGACTCGGCTCCACACCGTGGAAAATTCTACAGCTAGCCAGGCCCCTGTAGTCGGTGCGGACCAAGGTAGCTTAGCCGCCATTAGTTCCCTTCCAGCAGATCCCGAGCAGCCGGGAAAGCAGGCCAACTGGGTGACTGTGAGGAGGAAGCGTAGCCCTAAACAGAAGCCCCGTGTACACCGCCAACCCGTTCACATTTCTAACCGTTTTACCCCACTCGGCGACACACCCGCCGAGGATCAAACTCTGGTTATTAGCGACTCTGTTTTGAGAAATGTGAAGTTAGCGACACCAGCAACCATAGTCAATTGTCTTCCGGGGGCCAGAGCAGGCGACATTGAAGGAAATTTGAAACTGCTGGCTAAGGCTAAGCGTAAATTTGGTAAGATTGTAATTCACGTCGGCAGTAATGACACCAGGTTAAGCCAATCGGAGGTCACTAAAATTAACATTGAATCGGTGTGTAACTTTGCAAAAACAATGTCGGACTCTGTAGTTTTCTCTGGGCCCCTCCCCAATCGGACTGGGAGTGACATGTTTAGCCGCATGTTCTCCTTGAATTGCTGGCTGTCTGAGTGGTGTCCAAAAAATGAGGTGGGCTTCATAGATAATTGGCAAAGCTTCTGGGGAGAACCTGGTCTTGTTAGGAGAGACAGCATCCATCCCACTTTGGATTGAGCAGCTCTCATTTCTAGAAATCTGGCCAATTTTCTTAAATCCTCCAAACCGTGACTATCCAGGGTTGGGACCAGGAAGCAGAGTTGTAGTCTTACACACCTCTCTGCAGCTTCTCTCCCCCTGCCATCCCCTCATTACCCCATCCCCGTAGAGACGGTGCCTGCTCCCAGACCACCAATAACCAGTAAAAATCTATTTAAGCATAAAAATTCAAAAAGAAAAAATAATATAGCACCTTCAACTGCACCACAGACTAAAACAGTTAAATGTGGTCTATTAAACATTAGGTCTCTCTCTTCTAAGTCCCTGTTAGTAAATGATATAATAATTGATCAACATATTGATTTATTCTGCCTTACAGAAACCTGGTTACAGCAGGATAATTATGTTAGTTTAAATGAGTCAACACCCCCGAGTCACACTAACTGCCAGAACGGTCGTAGCACGGGCCAAGGCGGAGGATTAGCAGCAATCTTCCATTCCAGCTTATTAATTAATCCAAAACCCAGACAGAGCTTTAATTCATTTGAAAGCTTGACTCTTAGTCTTGTCCATCCAAATTGGAAGTCCCAAAAACCAGTTTTATTTGTTATTATCTATCATCCACCTGGTCGTTACTGTGAGTTTCTCTGTGAATTTTCAGACCTTTTGTCTGACTTAGTGCTTAGCTCAGATAAGATAATTATAGTGGGCGATTTTAACATCCACACAGATGCTGAGAATGACAGCCTCAACACTGCATTTAATCTATTATTAGACTCAATTGGCTTTGCTCAAAATGTAAATGAGTCCACCCACCACTTTAATCATATCTTAGATCTTGTTCTGACTTATGGTATGGAAATTGAAGACTTAACAGTATTCCATGATCATTTCTTAATAACATTTACATTTGCTCTGATGGACTATGCAGCAGTGGGGAATAAGTTTCATTACACTAGAAGTCTTTCAGAAAGTGCTGTAACTAGGTTTAAGGATATGATTCCTTCTTTATGTTCTCCAATGCCATATACCAACACAGTGCAGAGTAGCTACCTAAACTCTGTGAGTGAGATAGAGTATCTCGTCAATAGTTTTACATCCTCATTGAAGACAACTTTGGATGCTGTAGCTCCTCTGAAAAAGAGAGCCTTAAATCAGAAGTGCCTGACTCCGTGGTATAACTCACAAACTCGCAGCTTAAAGCAGATAACCCGCAGGTTGGAGAGGAAATGGCGTCTCACTAATTTAGAAGATCTTCACTTAGCCTGGAAAAAGAGTCTCTTGCTCTATAAAAAAGCCCTCCGTAAAGCTAGGACATTTTACTACTCATCACTAACTGAAGAAAATAAGAACAACCCCAGGTTTCTTTTCAGCACTGTAGCCAGGCTGACAAAGAGTCAGAGCTCTACTGAGCTGAGTATTCCTTTAACTTTAACTAGTAATGACTTCATGACTTTCTTTGCTAATAAAATTTTAACTATTAGAGAAAAAATTACTCATAACCATCCCAAAGACATATAGATATCTTTGGCTGCCTTCAGTAATGCTGGTATTTGGTTAGACTCTTTCTCTCCGATTGTTCTGTCTGAGTTATTTTCATTAGTTACTTCCTCCAAACCATCAACATGTTTATTAGACCCCATTCCTACCAGGCTGCTCAAGGAAGCCCTACCATTAATTAATGCTTCGATCTTAAATATGATCAATCTATCTTTATTAGTTGGCTATGTACCACAGGCTTTTAAGGTGGCAGTAATTAAACCATTACTTAAAAAGCCATCACTTGACCCAGCTATCTTAGCTAATTATAGACCAATCTCCAACCTTCCTTTTCTCTCAAACATTCTTGAAAGGGTAGTTGTAAAACAGCTAAGTGATCATCTGCAGAGGAATGGTCTATTTGACGAGTTTCAGTCAGGTTTTAGAATTCATCATAGTACAGAAACAGCATTAGTGAAGGTTACAAATGATCTTCTTATGGCCTCAGACAGTGGACTCATCTCTGTGCTTGTTCTGTGAGACCTCAGTGCTGCTTTTGATACTGTTGACCATAAAATTTTATTACAGAGATTAGAGCATGCCATAGGTATTAAAGGCACTGCACTGCGGTGGTTTGAATCATATTTATCTAATAGATTACAATTTGTTCATGTAAATTGGGAATCTTCTTCACAGACTAAGGTTAATTATGGAGTTCCACAAGGTTCTGTGCTAGGACCAATTTTATTCACTTTATACATGTTTCCCTTAGGCAGTATTATTAGACAGCATTGCTTAAATTTTCATTGTTACGCAGATGATACCCAGCTTTATCTATCCATGAAGCCAGAGGACACACACCAATTAGCTAAACTGCAGGATTGTCTTACAGACATAAAGACATGGATGACCTCTAATTTCCTGCTTTTAAACTCAGATAAAACTGAAGTTATTGTACTTGGCCCCACAAATCTTAGAAACATGGTGTCTAACCAGATCCTTACTCTGGATGGCATTACCCTGACCTCTAGTAATACTGTGAGAAATCTTAGAGTCATTTTTGATCAGGATATGTCATTCAATGCGCATATTAAACAAATATGTAGGATTGCTTTTTTGCATTTGCGCAATATCTCTAAAATTAGAAAGGTCTTGTCTCAGAGTGATGCTGAAAAACTAATTCATGCATTTATTTCCTCTAGGCTGGACTATTGTAATTCATTATTATCAGGTTGTCCTAAAAGTTCCCTGAAAAGCCTTCAGTTAATTCAAAATGCTGCAGCTAGAGTACTGACAGGGACTAGAAGGAGAGAGCATATCTCACCCATATTGGCTTCTCTTCATTGGCTTCCTGTTAATTCTAGAATAGAATTTAAAATTCTTCTTACTTATAAGGTTTTGAATAATCAGGTCCCATCTTATCTTAGGGACCTCATAGTACCATATCACCCCAATAGAGTGCTTTGCTCTCAGACTGCAGGCTTACTTGTAGTTCCTAGGGTTTGTAAGAGTAGAATGGGAGGCAGAGCCTTCAGCTTTCAGGCTCCTCTCTACTTTTAAGATTAGGCTTAAAACTTTCCTTTTTGCTAAAGCTTATAGTTAGGGCTGGATCAGGTGACCCTGAACCATCCCTTAGTTATGCTGCTATAGACTTAGACTGCTGGGGGGTTCCCATGATGCACTGAGTGTTTCTTTCTCTTTTTGCTCTGTATGCACCACTCTGCATTTAATCATTAGTGATTGATCTCTGCTCCCCTCCACAGCATGTCTTTTTCCTGGTTCTCTCCCTCAGCCCCAACCAGTCCCAGCAGAGGACTGCCCCTCCCTGAGCCTGGTTCTGCTGGAGGTTTCTTCCTGTTAAAAGGGAGTTTTTCCGTCCCACTGTCGCCAAGTGCTTGCTCACAGGGGGTCGTTTTGACCGTTGGAGTTTTTCCGTAATTATTGTATGGCCTTGCCTTACAATATAAAGCGCCTTGGGGCAACTGTTTGTTGTGATTTGGCGCTATATAAATAAAATGGATTTGAATTGATTTGATTAAGTCCATGCCTCAGAGACTGCAAGCTGTTATAAAAGCCAGAGGTGGTGCAACAAAATACTAGCGTTCTTTTGTTTTTCATGATTCCATAATTTTTTCCTCAGAATTGAGTGATTCCATATTTTTTCCCTCTGCTTGGTCTAAAAAAAGTAACTGTTACTGACTGCCACAATTTTTTTTTCTTGATTTCTTATAGTTTTTCTTAAAGCCAGAAAGTTGCCATTTGAAATGACTTTAGTTTTGTGTCATGTCTGTGATCTGCTTTTTTTCTACAAAATTAAATAACTGAATGAACATCCTCCGAGGCCGGTGATTCCATAATTTTTGCCAGGGGTTGTAATTGTAACTGACATATTTAGTAACATGAAGATTTGTGAGAATTCAGGAGAGTTTTCAGCGCTCACCGTCTAAGATCTTCTCTGAATGGTGAGCAGTGCAACAGTTGGGCTGTTGGGGCTGAACGACGGGGCTGAGCGGCGGCTCCTTCCCCTTGCTGCTCTTCCTCTGACGGACAGCTGTCATGATGAAATGCTGAAACCAGAAAACCACACCCACAGTCAGGGCGAAAACACGCCGCTATTGTGACTTGTGTTATTTCTCTAGTTTTACAAAACTTACTGAAAAAAATGCTCATCACGAACTCTCAGAAACCAATGACGCATCTTCAAATTAGCATTTTTTTCCTTTGTTTTTGCTTGTTTGTTTCACTGAAAAACAACCTAAACTCCAGTGATGACCAGCTGTGTCGGCCTCCCTTCACTGACTCCGATCAGCGTGAAGTTTAAGGTTTTCTTGATTACTTCTAAAACATTTTAACAGCTGCATACATTATCGAGCCGTATGTGCCGACCTTTGCCTTGTGTTCCGCGGATTAAGCTGAGATCAGCAGGCTCTGACCTTTCTGAAAAATCTGCGTGTGAACATTAGAACGTCTCCATCCGTAGAACCTTTTGAAGTCAAACTCACCTGTATATGGTTTTGATTTATTTTAAATTGATTTTGTATTCTGTATGATGTGTGTGATTTTGATCTGTTCTTATTGTTTTTTATAGTTTGTATTTTTTTAATTTCACCTTTATTTAAAGCGACATATGTCAACTGAGAACCAATTCTTATGTACATTGTGGACCTGGCCAAGAAGCAGCAAAAAGGGGAAATTTCAAATCTGAAGAACATCAAATCTGATAAAATGAAACAGCTATGTTCCCTTTTTCCCCTAGACTTTGGCTTAATACCACATTTTAATACCATATTGGTACCATTTATAAGATGAGCGTCCCCCCCCCCCCCCCCAGCCCCAAACAAAAAACATATTGTTGGAAAAATAGTATTTGAAAACCAACTCTTGCTTCAAAAAAGAAAACACTTTAGTTGGAAAATAATGTGTGTGAGAGAGAGGGGGAAAAAAAAAAAAAAAAAAAACTATCTGTGCATGTTCATCACTTGCATTTTTGCCATTTCGCAGTTGTGAATTTTGTGCCGTCTCGCGGTCCGTGACTCATGCCAGAGGTCTGTTTGAGCAGAGTTCCGGTGTCGCAGACCGAATGGTCCACCCTTAAAAATTGGTCCACCCTGCTTTGACTGTGAATACAATACGATACGATACACTTTATTGTCCCTTCCGGGAAATTTGTCTTAGACTCCAATGCGTCATTTGGGACAACAGCAGCTTGTCTAAGACTGAGTCTCTACACCCAAAGGGATCAAAGGGAATAATGTGATTATTAATCATCAGATGACAAAGTAAAAGCATCTTTAATCATTCTAAAGTCAGTTTTAAGCAGAAACGAGGCCGTTTTAAGCAGAAAAATAGGCAATAATCGGTGAGCTACTCATGCAGTGAACGCAGCATCAGCAGCCCGTCTGGCTGCTGATGCTCTGATCGCTTCCTCTGTCTTTTATTATGAAGTAATGCTGAATTTATGTGGAAATGATTGTTGCACAAAAACTTCAGATATCTGTCGGTGTGCTAGATGATGACTCGAGGCAGTTTGAAGCAGAAACAAGGTGATAATCGGTGAACTGTGGCTATCGCACAGAAATGACGCACGTGCAGTGAAGGCAGGGCGGGCGGACTGATTTCTAGTGGGGGGGTTTAGGGCACAATGTAAACACACCTCATGAAATCTGGACAACAAGACAACATCGGGGCACAGCAGAAGTTCATCACAGGTGCTACACCTCCTCCAAATAACCCTCTCAACTTGGGAGAACGTGTCATCATCATAATTGCTTGTGAACTTGCTGAGTCAACGCCATCCACCCCCTCGTTAGCCATCGTTTATATGACTTTGAAACGCTGGAACTCTGCTAGCAACATGGTGCATTCTGGGAAGTGCAGGGGGATTATGGGAAAAGTTAAAGTACCGAATGACACAAGATGGGAGACAGTACTCCAAATACTTTTTCCTACACAGTCCCATGAAATGACAAAGAAAATGATGATAGATATTTTAGATGAATCTTTAAAAATCTTTAACCGTTTCAATTAGAGCCCGACCAATATATCAGCCGGCCGATAAGCCCTTTTCAAAGTACTCACTATCGGCCGAAACTCTGCCGACAGAACGCTGATAATTTCTTATAAACAGAACAGTTACTGAAATAATGTTTATGTCTGCAATGTAAAATGTCCTTGCACCATTTGTCCAGTAGAGGGAGCTCTGACTGCATTCAACTGAGAGCTGCTTACACCCCTGCTTAAATGTGTTCATCACCGGCCCCCGTAGTTTGCTGTCACACTGCACTGATCGGCTGACAAAAGCATACAAGTAAGTTTTTAAGGATCTATATCCTTATCCTGAACCTATATCTAAGTTGCAGCAACAAGAGGTACAAGATCAGCTGTAATTCACAACTCTTTTTAAGGATATGTAATTGCTAATTTCACAAAGGTTTAATTCTTGATTGCATTTTTTGAACTTGAAAATTCTTCTCTGTTATAATTTGAACTGTGGGATGAGTGGTTGCCCCTGTACACACATGCCCACATCTGGTCACAAGAGAACATACTGCCCTGGGTAGGCGGTCGAGCAGAACGAGGGCCCGTATATGACTGCTTGCAGTCCTAGTTCTTGATTGCATTTTTTGAACTTGAAAATTCTTCTCTGTTATAAAGTTAATCTATATGAGGACAAAGCTTCAGCTTTTAGCTCATACCTTTTTTGTTAAGGGTTCAAAAAAGAACATTTTATTCATTTAAAAAAAATAATAATATCGGCTAATTTATCGGCTATCGGCAAATCAGCCAATTTATTGATTACCTGCATTTTTTTCATCCAAATATCATTATCGGCCTCGGCCTCAAAAAATCCATAACGGTCGGGCTCTAGTTTCAATGACCAGAAATACACAGAATGAGGAGTTGTGGATGGACCACCCTGTTCCAGAGTCTGGACTGAAGAGGAGAAAAGCACGAGTAAAACGTGCATGACATGGAGTGAGTCCTCCATTGGGTATCTGGGCTTTCATTCCTGGTGAGAAGTTCAACTATCCTCGGGACTCGGAGTAGAGCCGCTGCTTCTTCATATCAAAAGGAGGCAGCTGAGGTGGTTCGGGCATCTGCTGAGGATGCCCCCTGGACGTCTTCCTAGGCAGGTCTTCCAGGCTCGCTCAACTGGGAGGAGACACCAGGAGAAAACCCAGGACACGTTGGAGGGATTATATTTCCCAGATGGTTTGGGAACACCTCTGGATTCCCAGGAACAGTTACAGGACTTGACCAAGGACAGGGAAGCATGGACTGAGCAGCTGCCACTGAGACCCGGATAAGCGGCAGAAACTGAATGAATATCTGCCCTAATTGCATACATGTGGCTAAAACATCTAAACAGGAGATATTTTAGTGTTTAAATCTTTTTGAAGCAGATTTAAAGCTTAGTTAAAAAAAACAAGCAGTGAAAGAAATTTTATTATCAACTGTGTACTGTTTAATGATTAACTGGATAATCGATTAACCGTTACAGTTCTCTGTTGAGTTGTAACAGATGTGTCAGACGGATGGGTCTGTTTTTCACATTTCCTGGTTGTGTCAGAACCGTCAGATCCGGTACCGG
This sequence comes from Thalassophryne amazonica, assembly GCF_902500255.1. NCBI lineage: Eukaryota > Metazoa > Chordata > Actinopteri > Batrachoidiformes > Batrachoididae > Thalassophryne > Thalassophryne amazonica. The sequence goes on from NC_047104.1 coordinate 9,270,120, forward strand.
ACCGACACCACAGCAAACACACAAACACACGTTCAGAAAAACGCAGTCAATGCGCCAACATGGCAACAGACAACTCCTAACGGACGGACCGTTAGAACCGTTGTTCTGATTACACAAACAGCCGACGTTTGCCAGTCTCACCTTCCTCTGCCGCAGCGCGTATGACGTTCTCTCCCTTTTTTTCTACATCCCTCGCTTTTTCACGTTTCTCCTCTGCTTCATGCCGCACTCCTTCAACACAAACACCGGAAAACGAAGGGCTGACTTCAAAATAAAAGCGCTCTGTTTAAAAAATACATATAGATTCGAACAAACCAAAATCCTAATATATCCAGACTGTTTTCGAAAACAGATTTTTAACATCCTATATCAAATACTTTACCACTGGTCTTACATAGTTTCAAACCAGTTATTTAAAGGCTTAAAAACAACTTTAAACAGCTTTGAAGCACTTTAAATTGCCTGTATCTTTGGTTTTGAACTTGAAAACTTTGAAAAACTTTGAAAAACATGCTTTCTTTAATAATCACATGTAGACAAGCTCGACAGCTATTTTATTGTTATTGTTAGATATCCTGAAATTTCTTTCTTGGTGAATTGACCATTTAGTCGATTAAGGCTCAGAATCTATTTTAAGTGTGAACAGGACTTTAAATTGTATATGTGCCACCTGAAGAAATAGTTACATCTACATTGTCAGAACCGCTGTGCTTTGCTAGTAATTGTAAAAAGTCAAAGTAAAAAGTAAGTAAAAAGTAATGGTAAAAAGTCTGTTTGGCTTTTTTGACTTTGTGTCACCACAGATTAATCTATATTGACCTTTGTCTCCATTTTTGCTGTGTTTAATCCCATAACTCCAGAACATTCCCTCATAGATAGTCTAAACTATACCTTTTTGGACTATTTTAGATCAGACAAATAATGTGGTGTACTTTTCAATGTGATTGAAGCATTTTTAAATGTTGTCCCCTGTGCAATTCTTCATTGACCACAGCTGTCATCCTGAGATGGCCATCATACAGGGTAAGTAAGTCCCTTCTGGTGCTGCCTTATTTGCACTTGGGGTCACCACAGCAGATCTGAGGTGGATCTGCATGTTCAATTGACAAGTTTTATGCGGGATGCACTTCCTGACATTACACTGAGAAATGTGGCAGGGGTGGGGATTTGAACCGGGTACCTTCAGCACTGAAACCAAGTGCACTAATTACTTGGCCACTGGCTCTGGTCATCATACAGGGTGACCCAAAAAAACAGAACCTATAAAAATGGTAATAAATCCTATAAACTTCAGTCTGTGTACGATCATTCCCTAAAGTTTCAGTTATCTTGGTTGCTTTGCATAAAAGTCATGTTTCTTCAAAATTATGCTCCAAATGGTATGATTTGTTGGTGAAATGTAGGCCTCCAGGCAAAACGTCTTTTCCTTGGTTGACCAAGACATGTTGGGGAAGATGATTGGAACAATAGTCTTCCAGAATAATTTTGAAAGAACATGACTTTTATGCAAAGCAACCAAGATAACTGAAACTTTAGGGAATGATCGTACACAGACTGAAGTTTAAGTCCTATGCAGGAATGTTTATGGGTTCTGTATTTTTTGGGGGGGTCACCCTGCATATTTTGGTGCAGGTCATGGTATACTGAGGCTGGATTGCACTGCTTATTCCACTTCAGTGGTACTGATTAGGTTCAAACTGACTACTGGCTCATGGGCTATTTAAGTTTACTGTTGTTTGCTTCCTTAGTTTTCACAACTGCCATCTAAAGGTTGTGTGTTTTAAGCACTTGTTAATCCAAGAGTGCTTAATTGTGCTCATTCAGCCAGCATGAGCTCCAGCGTTGTCTCACTTCTTTTGTAACCAATGATAACTTTGTTTAAAAAAAAACAAAACAAAGAAACATGCTTTTAAACTCAAAACAGTCCGTCGAATCAACAGTCTGGAACATATCTCACTGGCGCCTTTCATTTTCATCTAATCCTCACTTTGACGGCGGCAACTTGAAAGGATTGTGGAGAAAAATTGATCCTGGAAAGAAAACATATTCCTGAGAGGAATACTTAAGCAGTTACTTTGTCATACAGGATTACAGAAGTGCACATTTTTCTTCCAAATCTGAGAACGCGCATGTGTTCAGGTGGAATAATGAGTCATCACATGTACGATCACCAGGACGCACAACAAGTTGTTCTGAAATCAACTGAAAGTCCAAAACACATCAGAGATCCAGTTCAACAACTGCAGAAGAACTTCTAAAGGCAACGGGTTCTTTGTTCTGTGTTTTAATCTTTGTGTTTCATTTTGATCTTGTAGTTGCCTTCACTCTGAATGTAGATTTTTGTTTTTTTAAGTATCACTTCAAGTGAAAAAAAACAAGGGAGCAGCCGATGGGACTTACTAGCATCTGGAAAATGGGGCAACACAGTCTTAGTGGTTATAACGACTGAGTGAATCCTTGTCATTTGATTGGTGGCTTCTATGTCACATGACATGGATTATTCATACCATTTGCCCTTGTGTTTCATTGACCATGCAATAGTTCTTTATAGTGTGCAATTTTGGTGCTATATGAAATGTGCTATTACACACCCCGACCACGGTGCATGCTCTCAACACCAGGGGCAGTGTTTAGCTAAACATGGCAGAGTTTGTTTTGCTGGCGGACGATGATTTGAAGGAGCCAATTGATGGTGCTAATTCTTCTAACACACACAAAAAAAAAACTAATCCACCCCGCCATAAGCCATCTGGAGGCATGAAGAGCTGTTAGGGTGAAGAGGATGAAGTTTGGATGATAAGCTGGACAAATTTCTGACGTATTTTTTTGCTGGAGTGAGGAAAGCAGACGGCAGTTTGTACACAAAGTCAATGGACGGCATCACGGACTACATCGTCAGAACTGATTTTTTGCAAGTTGACTGAGAACAATTTTGGACTCCTATTTAAAGTTCGTGTTGGACTGTTGATGTCAAAGCACCAGAGACGAACACCAAAATGTGAGTCCCTTTTCTGTTGTTTATCTATATATGGTACTAAGCGTGAAGGTCCCATTTGTTGTCCTCAATGTTCTCTGGATCTGCTCACCTCACACATCATTCTTATGCTCTCGATCTTCCCATATACTCTGTAGTTTCCGACACACGTCTCCTTAAAATCAAACAAATCCCCTTAATTGCCCACATTTTGTGGTTAATTAGAACTGATTTGTGATATACCGCCAATGTCCTCCAGATGGCTTTTTTGCCTAGTGAGTATGAATCCGTCCAGCTTCAATGTATGACATTCAATGCATTGTCACTGAGCACTGCTTTTTTTGTCCGTATTTCTTCAAGTTGGTCATTGAAAATTATCTGAAGATGTTTTCTAGGGCATAAACATCCAGATTCCAAATCTGCCATCACATTTGTGCCAGCTAAAAACAGTATGAGCATTGCTTCTTCATTATTGCAAACAAATGTCAGCATGTTTTCATTACACTTTCTTTCCAGTCTTGCCTTGAATTTCATGCATTCTCAATTTATTATAACGTGTCATTCCCATACTTCAGTATACACTAGGTGGCGCTGTTACTGCTGCAAATGTCTTACTGCCACCTGGTATTGTGATAGATACATTTTATTGACAACTTCATAACATGCTGTTGTCCCTGCGGCTGCTCCCGTTTTTTATGTTCAGGGTCGCCACAGCGATATAGCCAGAAGTTTTACGCCGGATGCCCTTCCTGATGTAACTCCAGCGTTACCTGGAGAAACACACACAGCCACTGATGTTCTAAAGAGGTCTCCCCTTCCAAGTACTAACCAGATCCTGCACTGTTTAGCTTCTGAGATCTGACGGGATCAGGCTGACACAGAGCAGACCAGCTGCGACAACTTCATAACATATTCAGGAAAAAAATTCAAAGTTACATTCATTTTCATTACACTACAGAGTCAGTCATTTCACAATTATTAGGACTTAAAAAAGATGAAGTTTAACCTTCTTAAATAAGGGCTCAGTGTGTCTGTTATAGCTGCTACTTCAAAACGCTTTGAAGGCTTTCTTTTGGAAGCTAATACGTTGTCTCAGTATACTGCTGCACACTTTCCCAGGTCAGTGACTCACGATTAGTACACTCTTTCTTCAGCGTGCGAAGGACGGGTACTTTGCTAATAAATTAATACAATATCAAATGACAAGGCTCTATTTTCACCGTTATATAAAATAAATGCAGAATATTTTTTCATTCTTTCAATGGTACAAATATTTCATTCGGTGAAAGATGGAATGTACCATTCAGTGAGGTGAAGCAGAATGGTTCCATCTTTCACCTCATGAAATATTTGTACCATTGAACTCAAACATTCATTATTTGTGTAGCTGTTTCTTCACATTATGAAGGTTCCAGGCAGGGGTGATGGGTCACTAGAGGGCGCTAGGTTGCCACCCTGTCTCTTAATGAATGAAAAGTTATAAACCAATTCCCAAAATTCATGATGAAATCTGCAACATTAGAGGTGATTTTTTTTTCCAAATGTAGTTAGTTGGTGTCACTGTATTCATGACCCAGGCCAGCCTGATGACATACACTCAACAAAAATATAAACGCAACACTTTTGGTTTTGCTCCCATTTTGTATGAGATGAACTCAAAGATCTAAAACTTTTTCCACATACACAATATCACCATTTCCCTCAAATATTGTTCACAAACCAGTCTAAATCTGTGATAGTGAGCACTTCTCCTTTGCTGAGATAATCCATCCCACCTCACAGGTGTGCCATATCAAGATGCTGATTAGACACCATGATTAATGCACAGGTGTGCCTTAGACTGCCCACAATAAAAGGCCACTCTGAAAGGTGCAGTTTTATCACACAGCACAATGCCACAGATGTCACAAGATTTGAGGGAGTGTGCAATTGGCATGCTGACAGCAGGAATGTCAACCAGAGCTGTTGCTCGTGTATTGACTGTTCATTTCTCTACCATAAGCCGTCTCCAAAGGTGTTCAGAGAATTTGGCAGTACATCCAACCAGTCTCACAACCGCAGACCACGTGTAACCACACCAGCCCAGGACCTCCACATCCAGCATGTTCACGTCCAAGATCGTCTGAGACCAGCCACTCGGACAGCTGCTGAAACAATTGGTTTGCATAACCAAAGAATTTCTGCACAAACTGTCAGAAACCGTCTCAGGGAAGCTCATCTGCATGCTCGTCGTCCTCATCGGGGTCTCGACTTGACTCCAGTTCGTCGTCGTAACCGACTTGAGTGGGCAAATGCTCACATTCGCTGGCGTTTGGCACGTTGGAGAGGTGTTCTCTTCACGGATGAATCCCGGTTCACACTGTCCAGGGCAGATGGCAGACAGCGTGTGTGGCGTCGTGTGGGTGAGCAGTTTTCTGATGTCAATGTTGTGGATCGAGTGGCTCATGGTGGCGGTAGGGTTATGGTATGGGCAGGCATCTGTTATGGATGAAGAACACAGGTGCATTTTATTGATGGCATTTTGAATGCACAGAGATACCGTGACGAGATCCTGAGGCCCATTGTTGTGCCATACATCCAAGAACATCACCTCATGTTGCAGCAGGATAATGCACGGCCCCATGTTGCAAGGATCTGTACACAATTCTTGGAAGCTGAAAATGTCCCAGTTCTTGCATGGCCGGCATACTCACCGGACATGTCACCCATTGAGCATGTTTGGGATGCTCTGGACCGGCGTATATGACAGTGTGTACCAGTTCCTGCCAATATCCAGCAACTTCGCACAGCCATTGAAGAGGAGTGGACCAACATTCCACAGGCCACAATTGACAACCTGATCAACTCTATGCGAAGGAGATGTGTTGCACTGCATGAGGCAAATGGTGGTCACACCAGATACTGACTGGTATCCCCCACCAATAAAACAAAACTGCACCTTTCAGAGTGGCCTTGTATTGTGGGCAGTCTAAGGCACACCTGTGCACTAATCATGGTGTCTAATCAGCATCTTGGTATGGCACACCTTTGAGGTGGGATGGATTATCTCAGCAAAGGAGAAGTGCTCACTATCACAGATTTAGACTGGTTTGTGAACAATATTTGAGGGAAATGGTGATATTGTGTATGTGGAAAAAGTTTTAGATGTTTCCCAAACCCTAGGAACTACATGTAAGCCTGCAGTCTGAGAGTGAAGTGCTCTATTGGGGTGATATGGTACTATGAGGTCCCTAAGATAAGATGGGACCTGATTATTCAAAACCTTATAAGTAAGAAGAAGAATTCTAGAATTAACAGGAAGCCAATGAAGACAGGCCAATATGGGTGAGATATGCTCTCTCCTTCTAGTCCCTGTCAGTACTCTAGCTGCAGCATTTTGAATTAACTGAAGGCTTTTCAAGGAACTTTTAGGACAACCTGATAATAATGAATTACAATAGTCCAGCCTAGAGGAAATAAATGCATGAATTAGTTTTTCAGCATCACTCTGAGACAAGACCTTTCTAATTTTAGAGATATTGCGCAAATGCAAAAAAGCAGTCCTACATATTTGTTTAATATGTGCATTGAATGACATATCCTGATCAAAAATTACTCCAAGATTTCTCACAGTATTACTAGAGGTCAGGGTAATGCCATCCAGAGTAAGGATCTGGTTAGACACCATGTTTCTAAGATTTGTGGGGCCAAGTACAATAACTTCAGTTTTATCTGAGTTTAAAAGCAGGAAATTAGAGGTCATCCATATCTTTATGTCTGTAAGACAATCCTGCAGTTTAGCTAATTGGTGTGTGTCCTCTGGGTTCATGGATAGATAAAGCTGAGTATCATCTGCGTAATAATGAAAATTTAAGCAATGCTGTCTAATAATACTGCCTAAGGGAAGCATGTATAAAGTGAATAAAATTGGTCCTAGCACAGAACCTTGTGGAACTCCATAATTAACCTTAGTCTGTGAAGAAGATTCCCCATTTACATGAACAAATTGTAATCTATTAGATAAATATGATTCAAACCACCGCAGCATGCCTTTAATACCTATGGCATGCTCTAATCTCTGTAATAAAATTTTATGGTCAACAGTATCAAAAGCAGCACTGAGGTCTAACAGAACAAGCACAGAGATGAGTCCACTGTCTGAGGCCATAAGAAGATCATTTGTAACCTTCACTAATGCTGTTTCTGTACTATGATGAATTCTAAAACCTGACTGAAACTCTTCAAATAGACCATTCCTCTGCAGATGATCACTTAGCTGTTTTACAACTACCCTTTCAAGAATGTTTGAGAGAAAAGGAAGGTTGGAGATTGGTCTATAATTAGCTAAGATAGCTGTGTCAAGTGATGGCTTTTTAAGTAATGGTTTAATTACTGCCACTGCCTGTGGTACATAGCCAACTAATAAAGACAGATTTGTTGTGTGGGCCGCTGAAGAGGAGGTACTGCTGGCCCACCACCACAAGATGGCGCCCTGCTTGAAGTGCGGGCTTCAAACACGAGAGGGCGTCGGAGTAACCAGGAGTGACAGCTGTCACTCATCATCCGTACCAGCTGTCACTCATCTACTACTCATTACCACCACCATAAAGGCCGGACTGCAACTCCACCTCCCCGCCGAGAAATCAGCTACCATTCAGGTAACTTTCTCTGCTGACTCAAATCATTGAGTGATAACCTGAACTTCTTTTGCAGCCATTATCCTGTGGTGTTCTGCCTTATCTGTGGGATTGGCATTTGGTGTGATCAGCGACGGCTTCGCCTCACACCCCAAACCAAGATAAGTGGTTAAACAGGAGCTGCACGAGTGTGTGATTGGAGGTGGAGGTTCTCCCTCCTTTACTGAACACTGACTGTGGGAGTACTGAGTGTGCGAACTCACACTCATCAGGACTGTCTCTGTTTTCTGCCAGCAGTACCGGGTCTGACTGCTGAAGACAGCGGCCACCTGGGGCGCAGGGCTTGGCGGCTCCGGTGTTCTTCAGCTCCGTTGGTGGTGGAAGCTGTGTGGGGATCCAGCTCTTCTCTCGCCAGGCGTCTTCTATCGTCGAGCCTGCCCACACGTCACCTGGTGTATGATTGACAGTCCACCATATTGTTATTGTCTGTACGTCGTTGTGCGATTCACAACATTAAATTGTTACTTTTGGCTTATCCATTGTCCGTTCATTACCGCCCCCTGTTGTGGGTCCGTGTCACGTCACTTTCACAACAAGATTGATCATATTTAAGATCGAAGCATTAATTAATGGTAGGGCTTCCTTGAGCAGCCTGGTAGGAATGGGGTCTAATAGACATGTTGATGGTTTGGAGGAAGTAACTAATGAAAATAACTCAGACAGAACAATCGGAGAGAAAGAGTCTAACCAAATACCGGCATCACTGAAAGCAGCCAAAGAGAACGATACGTCTTTGGGATGGTTATGAGTAATTTTTTCTCTAATAGTTAAAATTTTATTAGCAAAGAAAGTCATGGAGTCATTACTAGTTAAAGTTAAAGGAATACTCGGCTCAATAGAGCTCTGACTCTTTGTCAGCCTGGCTACAGTGCTGAAAAGAAACCTGGGGTTGTTCTTATTTTCTTCAATTAGTGATGAGTAGTAAGATGTCCTAGCTTTACGGAGGGCTTTTTTATAGAGCAACAGACTCTTTTTCCAGGCTAAGTGAAAATCTTCTAAATTAGTGAGACGCCATTTCCTCTCCAACTTACGGGTTATCTGCTTTAAGCTGCGAGTTTGTGAGTTATACCACGGAGTCAGGTCTCTCTACTTTTAAGATTAGGCTTAAAACTTTCCTTTTTGCTAAAGCTTATAGTTAGGGCTGGATCAGGTGACCCTGAACCATCCCTTAGTTATGCTGCTATAGACTTAGACTGTTGGGGGGTTCCCATGATGCACTGAGTGTTTCTTTCTCTTTTTGCTCTGTATGCACCACTCTGCATTTAATCATTAGTGATTGATCTCTGCTCCCCTCCACAGCATGTCTTGTTCCTGGTTCTCTCCCTCAGCCCCAACCAGTCCCAGCAGAAGACTGCCCCTCCCTGAGCCTGGTTCCGCTGGAGGTTTCTTCCTGTTAAAAGGGAGTTTTTCCTTCCCACTGTCGCCAAGTGCTTGCTCACAGGGGGTCGTTTTGACAGTTGGGGGTTTTCTGTAATTATTGTATGGCTTTGCCTTGCAATATGAAGCACCTTGGGGCAACTATTTGTTGTGATTTGGTGCTATATAAATGAAATTGATTTGATTTGATTTGATCTTTGAGTTCATCTCATACAAAATGGGAGCAAAACCAAATATATATTTTTGTTGAGTGTAACAATGAATGGTGCCAGTTAGTATGCCAAGTGATGGACAATCAGAAATGCTTCCTTGAGCGTGTCAACAGTTTGCTGTAGATGTGTGTCTCTAGTCAGGTAGAAACAAGGTCCCAGTCTCCTATAAACATGACAGAATGTTATTAATCTGTGGCTCCACTTTGTTCCTCTGGGGTGTACCAAAGTCTTAGTTTAATAAACTGCGGGGCTCGCTTGACTGCTTCAATCTGTGCCTCATGACCTATTATTTAACCACAACAATGGAACTTTTCTTTTGCAGTCAATTTATCTTAAGACAATCCAGTGTTCTGGAGAAAACCTGTGAATGGCACATACACAGATAATCCTTCATTTTCCACACCCACTTACTCCAGTCAAGAGTCACAGGGGGACTCAAGCCAATCACATACAGTACATCCAGAAAATATTCACGGCACTTCACATTTTGTTATATTACAGCGTTATTCCAAAATGGAGTAAATTAATGTTTTCCCCTCAAAATTTTCCTCACAACACCCCATAATGATAACATGAAAAACGTTTTTTCAGTTTTTTGATTTCTTGGCTGTGGGCTTAGGGTCATTGTCCTGCTGAAAGATGAACCACCATGTCAGTCTGAGGCCAAGAGCACTCTGTGTCAGGTTTTCAGCCACGATGTCTCTGTTCCTCAGCATCTGTCCGTCTGCGGGAGACAAAGGTCTAGTCTCCACTTTGTCTTTTTTGTGATTTTCTTCATATTTTTACATTTTTTTCTTTACTTTATCTCTGCACCTGCCCAAATGACTTATCAGTCCATTGCGTGAGTGACAATCTCTGCCACATTTGCTGCACGTGTACTGTGATGCCTCCTGAGGCTGCCGCTGTCACTCCTTCATTTTCGCTCGTTGCTCAGCAAGGCCTTGGCACCTCTCCCGCTCATCCCCGTGTGCACCTGTTCTGACAGTAAGGCACCAGGGTGCACGGTCCTCTGCACACTGCTCCCACGTATGGACAATGATGCTGTACATTTTCATATCCTTCTTGCAGACATCCCTGAAGTGTAGATGTGGTCGACCAGCCAAACGAGTGCCCTCTGTCAGCTGGCCGTACAGTAGATCTTTGAGAATGCAGTCTGTATCCATTCTCCTGATGTGGCCTAGCCAACAAAGGTGCCTCTTGCCAAAAATGCAAATCATGCTGCTCATGTTGGTGTGTTCTAAGACCTCTGTGTTGGGCACCTTGTCCTGCCATCCAATGTGCAGAATTCGCCTGAGGCACCTCATATGGTAGCTGTTAACTTTTTCTCATGTCTGGCATAGGCGGTCCATGCCTCGTTACCATAGAGGAGTGTGCTGATTACGTAGGTCTGGCAGACGCACAGTTTTGTCCTGTCAGTGAGTCTGGAGTTGTTCCAGACTCTGCGGCTTAGTCTTCCCATAACTGCTGCTGCCTTCAGAATCCTGCTGTTCATCTCTGCATTAGTGCAGAGTGAGTAAGAGATGGTCGATCCAAGGTATGTGAAGTGCTCCATGACTTCCAGGCTGTACCCATCAATGTCAATGTTAGGGGGAGCAACTGTGCCCTGCGCCATGACGTTTGCCTTCTTCAGACTGATGGTCAGTCCAAACTCCTTGCAGGCATGAGTGAGGTGACTAACAAGCTGCTGCAGACCGTCTTCAGAGCATGATGAGAAGGCTGCATTATCAGCAAAGAGCATCTCAGGGATGAGTACCTCCACAACCATGGTCTTGGCAAGACAACACCTTACTGGCTGGGGGCTGCCCAGCTTGAAAAGGGTGGTAGCTGTCCAATGAGACGTGATGATCCTTCCCACTGTTGGAAGTGGCCCCTCGTGCTCATTTCCTTCGCCAAATGGATGAGCTTATAACCAGTATACTGCAACTTCTTCTGTTGTACCCGCATCTTGCAATGATGCTGGAGTGTCCTCTCCAGTGGCGCTACCAAACCTGGCCAGGCTAATGTGGAAGATCTGCTGTTGGCCATGCAGTAGGTCCCCCCTCTCCATGCTGTCACTGTGGTCCAATGGAAAGGCAGAAGCCAATGCAGTCTGGCAGCAGCAGTGTCACAGGAGTTGCTGAGAAAGTGCTGAAGTTCAGCAACAGACCACCTTTGGGACTCAGACTGATTGTTCCTCGAGGTTTCCTCCTGAAAGCCTTGTCCAAGACTGGATATGGCCACAAGGCAGTAGAAGTATGAAATCAGTGTTTCCTTCTCCTAGATGAACTGCCTTCCTAGGCATCTACCCGAAGCAACTGGTTTTGAGATGCCACAGACCTGCCTTCGCCCCTTCTCTTGTCAGTCGCAGCAGTTTTGCCGGGCTTAAAAATTCATTTACTCCATTTTGGACTAAGGCTGTAACATAACAAAATGTGGGAAAAGTGCAGTGCTATGAATACTTTCCAGATGCACCGTATAGTCTTGGAGCCCCACTAAGGAGAGGTAATCGTGACAGCAGGGGAGGTGTGTGTGTGTGTGTGTGTGTGTGTGTGTGTGTGTGTGTGTGTGTGTGTGTGTGTGTGTGTGTGTGTGTGTGTGTGTGTGTGTGTGTGTGTATGCTGTGATTGGAAAAGACCTCAAGCCATCTTGAAACCACCCACAAAAAACCCAGCTGACCAGGCTGTGCACGGGTCTGAGTTAGACACGTTATGCTAACTCCTTCCTTTAGCTGTTGAGTTTAAAGCCCCTTTCACACTGGAGCATTGCTTTACGGCGCAGTCGTAAAGTTGTTGTTTATTTCAGTACAACAGCCAGGAGAATGTACATAATACATAGACGAGACTCCCATAAACATCACAGCAGTGAATGAATGAGGAGCTCCAAAGAAATCAAGAGTGTCCCTAAGCAGTATTCCACCGCCTCTTCCCCTCCAAGAACCCTCCGTTGAACTGGAATTGGAATCAGGAGGGAAGCTAAGCTATAGATTTGATCCCTGTGAATTCTGGATATTCCATTGTTGTTGGAATGCTGCTCACCGAGAGTCACATTGACTTCCTATGATTGGGGCGTTATATCTACAGCTGTCGTCAGGTGCCTGAGAGGCAGCCTCTTCCCAGAGTCTTTGTCAGTCCATGCTGCAAGAGATGTTGAAAAGAAAAAAAACATTTAAAGATCACATGGAACAGTTACAACAGATCTCTCTACCAAATGACCTTTAACAATTGTAATTCGGACAAAACCTCAGCAGGTCAGATGACGCGAGTGAGCATCAATGGTGATTATGGAGCCAACGCAAAGGCCCTGGCGAGGGAGTGGATACAGTGCTGACCAAATATGTAGACAGGATCAGCATGCTTTTTACCTGCTGTTTTCAGTGGAAAGACGTTATTGAAGTTTGAAAAAAATCTGTTTTTTTCTTAAGTGAAATGTGACTCCTCCCACTCCTCAGTCATCCATATATATATATATATATATATATACAGTAAATAAGTATTTGAACACCCTGCAATTTTGCAAGTTCTCCCACTTAGAAATCATGGAGGGGTCTGAAATTTTCATCTAGGTGCATGTCCACTGTGAGAGACAATCTAAAAAAAACATCCAGAAATCACAATGTATGATTTTTTTAAATAATTTATTTGTATGTTACTGCTGCACATAAGTATTTTAACACCTACCAACCAGCAAGGATTCTGGCTCACACAGACCTGTTCATTTTTCTTTAAGAAGCCCTCTTATTCTGCACTCTTTACCTGTATAAATTGCACCTGTTTGAACTTGTTACCTGTATAAAAGACACCTGTTCACACACTCAGTCAATCACACTCCAACCTGTCCACCATAGCCAAGACCAAAGAGCTGTCTATGGACACCAGGAACAAAACTGTAGACCTGCACAAGGCTGGGATGGACTACAGGACAACAGGCAAGCAGCTTGGTAGAAGACAACTACTGTTATGATTATTTATTAGAAAGTGGAAGAAACAAGATGACTGTCCATCTCCCTCAGTCTGGGATTTCATGCAAGATCTCACTTTGGGGGATAAGGATGATTCTGAGAAAGCTCAGAACTACACAGGAGGACCTGGTCAATGACCTGAAGAGAGCTGGACCACAGTCACAAATATTACATTAGTAACACATGATGCTGTCATGGTTTAAAATCCTGCAGGGCAGCAAGGTCCCCCTTCTCAAGCCAGCACATGTCCAGGCCCGTTTGAAGTTCACCAGTGACCATCTGGATGATCCAGAGGAGGCATGCGAGAAGGTCATGTGGTCAGATGAGACCAGAATAGAGCTTTTTGGAATCAACTCCACTTACCATGTTTAGAGGATGAGAACAACCCCAAGAAAACCATCCCAACCGTGAAGCATGGGGGTGGAAACATAATACTCTGGGGGTGCTCTTCTGCAAAGGGGACAGGACGACTGCACCGTGTTGAAGGGAGGATGGATGGGGTCATGTATTGCAAGATTTTGGCAAACAACCTCCTTCCCTCAGTAAGAGCATTGAAGATGGGTCATGGCTGGGTCTTCAGCATGACAATGACCCCAAACACACAGCCAGGGCAACTAAGGAGGGGCTCCGTAAGAAGCATTTCAAGGTCCTGGAGTGGCCTGGCCAGTCTCCAGACCTGAACTCAATGGAAAATCTTTGGAGGGAGCTGAATCTCCAAACCTGTAAGATCTAAAGAAGATCTGTATGGACGAGTGGATCAAAATCCCTGCTGCAGTGTGTGCAAACCTGGTGAAAAACTACAGGAAACGTTTGACCTCTGTAACTGTAAACAATGGCTATTATATCAAATATTAACATTGATTTTCACAGGTGTTCAAATACTTATTTGCAGCAGTAACATACAAATAAATTATTAAAGAAAATCATACATTGTGATTTCCGGATTTTTATTTTTTTTAGATTATGTCTCTCACAGTGGACATGCACCTAAGATGAAAATTTCAGACCCCTCCATGATTTCTAGTGGGAGAACTTGCAAAATTGCAGGGTGTTCAAATACTTATTTCCCATTCCCTCACTGTATACATATTTATGTTTAGGCACCAGAATTTTCAACTGTCTGACAGCTGACATCATGACTCACCTGGTCACCTCCGGCATCACCCAGGACTGTTGGCAAGGAGCAGGAGGAGATCAAATATCGTTTCATGCGGGACTTTTGGTGGAGCAAGCATCCAACATGGCCGCGTAGTGTAATTGCTGCGGAGCCACTTGCCTAAACACTGAAAACATTTGCAGAAGGAAGCACAACTTTCTTTTATTATGCAACAAGTCCAGAATACTCTCATGCAGTACGGTTTAAGGAGCCTCACATGACAGACGGAGGGAAGCACGGAGGACAACATGGTGGCTACTCCAAAACCATCCCAGACGGACACCACAACTGAGATAACGACCATTAAAACGCTGCTACAGAATATCGCTTCCAATATGAGCAGATTAAAATCCGGCATGGATGCAGTTCAGACAGCGGTGGATAAACTGGGAGCTCAAGTGACGGAAGCCGAGACTCGAATATCAGTTCTGGAAGGTTACAGTCAGAGCCTGGATGCCACAGTCGACACGTCAGGCAAAACCATCACCCAGGAGAAGGAGCGTGTGGAATGGTGTGGAAAGAGGATTTCTTTCTTTTAGGATCTTTCCCAGGATGCTATACAGAAGCCCAAAAATATCTGACAGAGTGAAGAGACAGCTGCAGGAGAAAGGGCTTCAGTACACTATGTTGTACCTGGCTGTGCTGAGAGTTGTGACGGACAGCATCTGACACACCTTCACAGAAAGGATGGTTCCGCTTACGGCTCCATTTAGAACTCTTACGCAAGTCATTCCCTTTTCATTATTTAACACAGGTTCATATGGTTCAGTGCTGGAGCAAAGCAATACAGTTATTGTTTTATTACTGCATGCGTTTTATTTTTTCTCACAGATAAAAATGACATTCCATACGTAGCAGGTATTTTGTGTTCCTATTCCTTTTCCTCTTCTGGACTGGAAATATTCATGAGGACATTAATCTGGTAAATAGTTGAAGGACTGTCTAGGCTGCTAAAGAGATATGATGGACTTTCATCCTGTTAATACAAGTGTCAAACATGTCGCAGTGATCCCCATTTAGAGAATTTATGGTCTATATTTTGACCTGCGTGTGTTGATTCTTTTATTCTGACTTACAGTAGTGTTCAGAATAATAGTAGTGCTACGTGACTAAAAAGATTAATCCAGGTTTTGAGTATATTTCTTATTGTTAGATGGGAAACAAGGTACCAGTAGATTCAGTAGATTCTCACAAATCCAACAAGACTGTTGTGTGGGCCGCCAGAAGAGGAGGTACTGCTGGCCCACCACCAGAGGGCGCCCTGCCTGAAGTGCGGGCTTCAGGCACGAGAGGGCGCTGCCGCCACGGACACAGCCGGGGGTGACAGCTGTCACTCATTATCTCATGACAGCTGTCACCCATCTACGCTTCATCATACTACTCCATAAAACCCGGACGTTATCTCCACCTCATTGCCGAGATATCATCTACCTGTGAAGGTAATTTCTCTGCTGACTTAAAACTAAATAGTCTGAACTCTTTTGCAGCCGTTTTCCTGTGGTGTGCCTTATCTGCTGGATTGGCGTTTGGTGTGAACAGCAACGGCTTCGCTTCACACCCAAACCAGATAAGTGGTTTAACAGGAGCTGCACGAGTGTGTGATTAGAGGTGGAGGTGACTTTCCACCTTCTGACTGTTTTTGTTACTGGGTGTGCACACACCCACATCTCACTGTTTGTGCTCCTCACCAGCCGTACCAGATCCGACAGTCGGGGACGGTGATCACCTGGGAATTCGGGACTTGGCGGCTCCAGTATTCACCAGGTTCGGTGGCGGCGGAAATCGTGTGGTTCCGGCTCTTCTCAGGACAGAAGTCTTCTATCCTCGAGCCTGCCCACACGTCACCTTTGTGTAATGACTGCTATCATATTCTGAGATTGTCTGTATAGTCGTTGTGCACATTCACAACATTAAATTGTTACCTTTTGGCTCATCTATTGACCGTTCATTTGCGCCCCCTGTTGTGGGTCCGTGTCACTACACTTTCCCCAAAAAGACCAAGCATTCATGACATGCACACTCTTAAGGCTATGAAATTGGGCTATTAGTAAAAAAAAGTAGAAAAGGGGGTGTTCACAATAATAGTCATGTGGCATTCAGTCAGTGAGTTCATCAATTTTGTGGAACAAACAGGTATGAATCAGGTGTCGCCTATTTAAGGATGAAGACAGCACCTGTTGAACATACTTTTCTCTTTGAAAGCCTGAGGAAAATGGGACGCTCAAAACATTGTTCAGAAGAACAGCGTAGTTTGATTAAAAAGTTGATTGGAGATGGGAAAACTTATACACAGATGCAAAAAATTATAGGCTGTTCATCTACAATGATCTCCAAGCTAATTTATTTGCAAGAATCCCCCTTAAAGTCCCTCTGTTAAATAAAAGACATCTGCAGAAGAGGTTACAATTTGCCAAAGAACACATCAACTGGCCTAAAGAGAAATGGAGGAATATTTTGTGGACTGATGAGAGTAAAATTGTTCTTTTTGGGTCCAAGGGCCGCAGACAGTTTGTGAGACAACCCCCAAACTCTGAATTCAAGCCACAGTTCACAGTGAAGACAGTGAAGCATGGTGGTGCAAGCATCATGATATGGGCATGTTTCTCCTACTATGGTGTTGGGCCTATATATCGCATACCAGGTATCATGGATCAGTTTGGATATGTCAAAATACTTGAAGAGGTGATGTTGCCTTATTGCTGAAGAGGACATGCCCTTGAAATGGGTGTTTCAACAAGAGAATGACCCCAAGTACACTAGTAAACGAGCAAAATCTTGGTTCCAAACCAACAAAATTAATGCCTCGCAGATGTGAAGAAATCATGAAAAACTGTGGTTATACAACTAAATACTAGTTTAGTGATTCACATGATTGCTAAAAAAGCAGTTTGAACATAATAGTTTTGAGTTTGTAGCGTCAACAGCAGATGCTACTGTTATTGTGAACACCCTCTTTTCTACTTTTTTTTTTTTTTTTACTAATAGCCCAATTTCATAGCCTTAAGAGTGTGCATATCATGAATGCTTGGTCTTGTTGGATTTGTGAGAATCTACTGAATCTACTGGTACCTTGTTTCCCATGTAACAATAAGAAATATACTCAAAACCTGGATTAATCTTTTTAGTCACATAGCACTACTGTTATTCTGAACACTACTGTATAAGGAGTGACTGGTATTAGTTCACCCTAAGGACATGATCCCTAGTTACAAATAGAGTAATGTAGTGTATTCTATCAGATGTCAGGAAAACTGTAACGAACAGTACATAGGTGAACCGAAGCAACCTTTACACAAAAGGCTATACCAGCACCGCAGAGAGGGCGCCAGTAGACCTCAGTCTGCGGTTCATCTCCACCTTAAAGACACTAACCACACGTTTGAGGACAAGGAAGTTAAAATATTAGCCAGAGAGAAGAAATGGTTTGAGAGAGGGGTCAAGGAGGCATTCTTTGTGAAATGTTTGAAACCCAGCCTTAACCAGGGAGGGGGACTGAGACACACTTTATCCCCTGTTTACAATGGGGTACTCAGGTCAAAGGAGTTTCAGTCTTTTGTTCATGGTAATGAGTCATTCACGTCATCAAGGGAGCCATCAGAAAGGCATCCCTCCCATCATCAGAGGGACAGCTGTCCTGTCATTAGGTATGCTAACTAGAGCACAATAGTTGCTAATTAGAGCTATTGTTTAGTCACTAGCCTATAGCAGTCTGCCTCTCAGTAGGAGGGGTCTGGTTAGGTTTAAAACTCCAGCTTTTGTTGGCTTCTGTCTTATTCTTCTCTACAAGAGTTAGACAGAAGTCAGACTTCCAGAGCAAGAATTTTAGCTGAGGGAGCTTCTGCGATTTGAAGCGAAGCGTGCTCGCGTCAAGCAACCCAGTCCAGTCGAAGATTCAAGCTTCTCTACTATGGAAACCACCTGGACAACTGAGAGCCTACACAGAAACAGAGTGACTGGTGGTTTTTTATTTAAATTTTATTTTATTTTAGTGGGGCTCAATTTTTGAATGTCTGGCTATTTGTAAACCTACCTTCAAGAGTTTCATAGACGTACTATTTCACAAATTTGTTTCTGGGGATAAAGGAGCTATCCTGTTTCTCCATGGTTCTCATATATGTTTTGTCCCCCCTTCTTTTTTGGCCTTTTTTCTTTTCTTCTTTCCTTGTATATGTGAACATTACAGTCACAAGGAGACACCAAGACCAAGTTGCTTTCACAAGGTTTTTCAGAGTTAACTATGATGACTGAGAGTAAAATAGTAGAGATGTTGTATTAGGATGGTAGATTCACTTAAGATCCTTTCTTGGAATGTTAAGGGGGCCAATCTTGCTATCACAAGGAAGTAACTTCTTCTGTATCTTAAACAAAAGAAAGCCAAATGGGTGTGTATATCCTATTACGTAAAAATGTAAATATCACTATTCACAAACAGTTCTCGGACAGGTACGGCAGGTGGGTGGCAGTAAGTGCAGATCTGAAGCTGATGCCCTCTCATTAATATATATGCACCAAACAGACTCTCACACAGATTTCTTTGCTAATATTTGAATTGTAGCGAAACAACTGGGGGATACTTACATAATTATTGGGGGATTTTAATTAGGTAAGAGACCAAGCCCTAGATAAACCAAAAGTTACTAAGGCAGGATTAGCACATAAATCACAACTAGCCATAGATGTTTTGGAAGAGAGAATTCTACACCCCAATGAAAGGGAGTATACCTTCTAATCAAAGCCACATTCTTCATATCCAAGAATACATTATTTCCTATTATCAAAACAATTAGTTAGTGCAGTTGTCACTGCTTCAATTGGAAATATTGTACTTCCGGACCATGCACCAGTTGAAGTGGTGTTGGGTTTTAAAACAGAATCCAAAACCCCTCGAGGCTGTTAGAGTCTCAACACCTATTTGCTTAAAAATGAAGAATTGTGCAATTTCACCAAAAGGAAATTCTTGAGTATTGGGAATTTAATGAAGGATCAGCTTCCAATCCCGGACTAGAATGGAATGCATTTAAAGCCGACTTGATGGGTCGCTTAATACAACACAGTTCTTATTTGAAAAAACAAGCTACGATCCAAT
Source organism: Thalassophryne amazonica (assembly GCF_902500255.1). Lineage (NCBI taxonomy): Eukaryota > Metazoa > Chordata > Actinopteri > Batrachoidiformes > Batrachoididae > Thalassophryne > Thalassophryne amazonica. Next base: position 9,289,538 of record NC_047104.1, read on the forward strand.
TATCTGAATTGGAGAAAGAAAATAAGGATCTTGAAAAAATATATGCATCCCAACTAGATCCATTAGTTTTTACACAGTTGAATTAATTGAAATTTGAACTAAATTCCATACTGCAGAAAAAGTCTGAATTTTCATTATTCCAATGTAGACAGAAGTATTATGAACAAGGAGGCAAGGAGATTTCTAGCCCAAAGAGTAAAACAGCGGTTTAATCGCATCTTAATAACTTATATTATGTCCCATTTTCATTCTCGAAAATGGGACATTGGAAATTATATATATACTTCACAGGGTGGGATAGAACAAGAGGAAATAGATAGGTTCTTGTCCCAAGTGAATCTACCAACCCTGTCCGGTGAAAAGCAAAAGGAGATTGGGGGAGATATTACACTGGAAGAGGTTCAACAAGCTATAAAGAAGATGGGCTCTTGGAAAGCTCCTGGAAACGATGGGCTGCCAACAGATTTCCATAAAGAATTTGCAGACCTACTAGCACTGAGGCTAGTGACAGTTTTTCAAGATGAAATGAAGACAGGTATTATGCCAGAGAGTATGCAAACCTTGATACATAAGAAAGGCAAAAATCCACAGCAGTGTGGAAATTATCGTCCAGTGTGTCTTTTAAATGTCAGTGCTAAAATACTGACCAAGATATTAGCCAGGAGGTTGGAGGTGCATGTACCCAACCTAATTCATCCAGATCAGGTATGGTTTATTAGAGGTAGGCCTTCGGCAGATAATGTACACAGACTACTTCATTTAATCTGGCAGGCAAGAAATCACACTGAACCCAGTTGCTTTCTCTTTAAATGCTGAGAAAGCTTTTGACAGAGTGGAGTGGAGTTATTTGTTCAGAACACTAAACAGGTTTGGATTAGGCATTATGAAGCACAAAATATGACAACGGAGACCCCAGACTGTTGAACAACTGAAGTCATACATCAAGCAAGAATGGGAAATAATTCTACCTACTTAACACAGTCTGCTGCACTCTGAGGCTCCCTTTAAATGCATGTTGAATGTGGAAGACTTCAACCTTTATAGCACTTTTTAAATTTTGGTAATAGGCCTAGACTTATGAGTATTTTTTACGCCATGTGTTCTCATTAAATGGACTGCCTTTATATAGCGTTTTCCATCTGCATCAGACACTCAAAGCGCTTTACAAATAATGCCTCACATTCACTCCGATGCGAGGCATTAGTTTTCATGAATATTATTGTCATTTTTCGCTGCGCGTTTATGTACACACACAGCCAAAAGCATCATTTCTCTACTGGAGCAGCGACAGTGGTGGGAAGAAATATGACTCCTTCTTCCTCATTGGTTGGCTGGCTCGTGAATTTTCCACCAGTCAGAATTCACTAACCCCACATGTGTTTGATCACGGCCCACCCATCCCACATGGGTCTGATTGTGTGGTGGCTTTGTCTTTATTACTGGTGGAAAGCGTGTGTGGTTAGTGTTTTGTTGTTGTTTGGGGGTTTTTTTTGTAAAAATTAGGCGTTTTATGAATATGGAGAAAGCACTTTAGTTATTTTTTGAACTGGAGGAAGACGGAATGCACAGAACAACAGATAGTGAGGATTCTGGTGCTGAAAGAGATGATCCTTCTTTTATTCTGGAGGAGCAACCAAAGCAGGTGGATCCACCTTGCGCACGGAAATCTGAACATAGCGTCGGCGCGCACGCTTCTGTTTCCAGATTCAGATCTCCACTCGGATGCACAGCAGAGACACACCCCAGTGCTGACTGCTGGAACACGGAGGAGGATGCAGACACTGGTCCAGCAGTAAGCAGATTTCAGCCTCGGAGAACACCGGGCGTCCAGGTTGATACACTTTCCACCCAAAGTCCAAAACACCGTTTTCTTTTGTTGTTTTTTTTGTTTTTTTGCAACTGACACAATTGCAGAAATTTGGAACCAATCATTCAACTTCTGGGTTACTGCTGTTACCTAGCTGGTAACAGCTGACTGTGAGGTTTGCCATCGTATGTGTTTTTTTATTGCTGTACGTGTCAAAATGTCACCAAAAAAGGCCCGTCACCGGAGGAGTTTGAGGATATAAAAGTTTTCCTTGATTTTCTGACCGGGAAAATGACAACTGTCAGAGAACAGCAAACTCAGCTTCTGTCTCTACTGGAGCAGGTGAAAGCACTTTGCATCCAGAGTGCAGAAAAGGATCAGCGCATTGAGGATTTGGAGCGATGAGTTGACGAGTTGGAAAAACATACTTGCATGAATGATCTGAACGTCACTGGGATTAAAATCAAGCCACGCTCATATGCACGAGCGGTGGCTGCCGATGCTGTCAGTGGGCTGCCCAGTGAGGAGGAGAGGCAGTCGGTGGAGCAGCAGGTAGTATCCTACTTCCAAGAAAAGGGGACAGAGATGGACCTGCAGCACATCGATGCTTGTCACCCGCTGCCCTCCAGGAACAACGAAAAATCAGCTGTCATTTTGAGGTTTGTCAATCAAAAAAATTAAATGGCTCTGTTAAAACAAGGATGTAAACTGAAAGGAACTAATGTCTTTATTAATGAGAACTTAACCAAAAGGAATGCAGACATTGCTAAAAAAAAGGCCAGACAACTCAAAAAGCTGAAAAAGATCCAACACACTTGAGTATCCAACTGTAAGATTTTCATCAAACTAAACGCATCCCTAGAGGATGCCAGAGCGTTGGTGGTAAGAAAGATCGAGGAGTTGGATAAATATATCTGACAATGGCCCAGATACGGTACCTTACATTTTTCTACATACTCCATGAACTACATGAACAATAGGCCAACATTAAATATGCCTACACCACTAATCAGCAGTGACTTGGGTATGCTGCAGAGAATCCTCCAACATAGACAAATGGAACTGGAAGCATTTAATTATATGGAGTGTGGCACACTTGATCTACCTGAAATAGATCCTAATAATAATTCTCTTTCCACTTTTGTTGATGACTGTAAATATTTCACTCAAGATCAATATAATAATAACGTAAATCCTGAGGGGAAACTGTCAATCATACACTGTAATAGCAGAAGCATGTACTCAGATTTCAGTTCTATCAAAGAGTATTTGTACATATTTAATTTTCCTTTCAGTATTGTTGCAATTATGGAAACCTGGATTAATAAAGACAGAGACATGCAGTTTAGTTTTGATGATTATGAGTTCAGATATATGAATAGAGAGAATAAGACGAGAGGCGGGGTTAGCGCTACACATCCACAAATCTTAACTTATACATTTCTAACCAACCTGTCTTTTACAATAGATGGAATAATGGAATGTTTAACTATTGAAATTTGTACTGGGAAGCAGAAACATATTGTTGATGCTTTGTGTACCGATCACCTGGTTCAGATATTGAAACTTTTACTGCAATAATGGAAGAAAGGTTTTCTATTTTCAATCAAAAACTATTATTCATCTGTGGTGACTTCAGTATTGACCTAATGAATCCAACCAGACAGAAAGCAATAGATGACTTTTCTGATATAATGTATAGTTTGTCCCTTTATCCCACAATAACTAAACCAAGCAGAATAACATCACATAGTGCCACATTAATTGATAATATCTTTACAAACAATATGGGGGATTCTGCATCCAGTGTCTTGTTATTATGTGATATCACAGATCACTTGCCAGTGTTTATTTTGTGTGATTGTAAATTAAAAAAAAAAAATTTAATCATATGAATGCAGTGTGTGCACACAAAATGAAATTGTCATTTCAGCACTAGAAATACAATCCCGAGTGCACAAATTAGCCATAATTGGATGCTTAAATTAACCAGGAAGGAGTTTCATAAAGAAGGCCATATTTATAACACATAAAGTATATATCAATACCTTCAAAGTGGAATCAGTTTGAAGAGATTTATTTACTGCCCACATGAGCTTTTCTTCTAATAAAAGTCAACCACAAAATGTTTTTTTCAGATTTCAGAGGTTTCTCCTACAAAAAATGTTTACCACAGATATGCCAAATTTACATATTTCATAGCCAGTATAGCGTGGCATTAAGGAGCCAAGAAATGGAGAGGATTCACTGAGTGTAATGGTACGCTTCAGTGTCTCAAACATGGATGCTCGCAATAGTCAGTGTAATATTTTTCCATAGTTCAAGCATATGTAAACTTCACAGTTTAGTGTCAATGTCTGTTGTTTGACTCTAGTCCAAGTCTGGGTGTCCATGACAACTGCCACAGAAAATTTCAGGCCTCTAAGTCCATTATTTGCTGAGATATTCTACCTTGAACATGGCTCCAGAAATAATGACCATAATTTTTGCCTAAAAAACGGCAGACCCCATGCACACTAAATTGGCCATATCTCAGAAACTACTTGGCCTACAGGCCTCAAACGTCAGATTTGTTGTTCTGAATAGTCTGGGAACATTTGATTAAAATTTGAAGAAAATCTGAGACAAAGTGTGTGAGGCCCCTCAAATGTTCGTTGAACTGACCTGGAATGGACATGGACATGGACCCACTAATTACAGTCCAATTTCACTGCTGCCTCAGTTATCAAAAATCTTGGAAAAATTATTCTCTTTTTGACTTGAAAACTTTGTTAATAAACATCAAATTATAAGTGAAAGCCAATATGGCTTCAGATCTGGGAGAACCACTTCCATGGCAATAGTTGAGGCAGTAGAAGAAATAACAAACGCTCTGGACCAAAATAAGTATGCTGTTGGTATCTTTATTGATTTAAAAAAAACATTCAACACAATCAATCATTCAATTTTGATATGTAAATTTGAAAATTATGGAATCAGGAATAGAAATTACTTGACTGGAAGAGCACAGTATGTTAAAATGGGAGAATGTTCATCTCAACATCTTGGCATTACCTGTGGTGTTCCCCAGGAGTCAGTATTGGGTCCAATTCTGTTCATTCTTTATATAAATGATATATTTAATGTATCTCAATCATTAAAACTAATTCTCTTTGCTGATGACACTAACATTTTTTACAGTAGCTCAGATTAATCAATCAATCAATCAACTTTTTTCTTGTATAGCGCCAAATCACAACAAACAGTTGCCCCAAGGCGCTCCACATTGCAAGGCAAGGCCATACAATAATTATGAAACACAGTCTACGTCTAAAGCAACATAACCAAGGGATGGTCCAGGGTCACCCGATCCAGCCCTAACTATAAGCCTTAGCGAAAAGGAAAGTTTTAAGCCTAATCTTAAAAGTAGAGAGGGTATCTGTCTCCCTGATCTGAATTGGGAGCTGGTTCCACAGGAGAGGAGCCTGAAAGCTGAAGGCTCTGCCTCCCATTCTACTCTTACAAACCCTAGGAACTACAAGTAAGCCCGCAGTCTGAGAGCGAAGCGCTCTAATGGGGTAATATGGTACTATGAGGTCCCTAAGATAAGATGGGACCTGATTATTCAAAACCTTATAAGTAAGAAGAAGAATTTTAAATTCTATTCTAGCATTAACAGGAAGCCAATGAAGGGAGGCCAACACGGGTGAGATATGCTCTCTCCTGCTAGTCCCCGTCAGTACTCTAGCTGCAGCATTCTGAACCAACTGAAGGCTTTTTAGGGAACTTTTAGGACAACCTGATAATAATGAATTACAATAGTCCAGCCTAGAGGAAACAAATGCATGAATTAGTTTTTCAGCATCACTCTGAGACAAGACCTTTCTGATTTTAGAGATATTGCGTAAATGCAAAAAGGCAGTCCTACATATTTGTTTAATATGCGCTTTGAATGACATATCCTGATCAAAAATAACTCCAAGATTTCTCACAGTATTACCAGAGATCAGGGAAATGCCATCCAGAGTAACGATCTGGTTAGACACCATGCTTCTAAGATTTGTGGGGCCAAGTACAATAACTTCAGTTTTATCTGAGTTTAAAAGCAGGAAATTAGAGGTCATCCATGTCTTTATGTCTGTAAGACAATCCTGCAGTTTAGCTAATTGGTGAGTATCCTCTGGCTTCATGGATAGATAAAGCTGGGTATCATCTGCGTAACAATGAAAATTTAAGCAATACCGTCTAATAATACTGCCAAGGGAAGCATGTATAAAGTGAATAAAATTGGTCCTAGCACAGAACCTTGTGGAACTCCATAATTAACTTTAGTCTGTGAAGAAGATTCCCCATTTACATGAACAAACTGTAATCTATTAGACAAATATGATTCAAACCACCGCAGCGCAATGCCTTTAATACCTATGACATGCTCTAATCTCTGTAATAAAATTTTATGGTCAACAGTATCAAAAGCAGCACTGAGGTCCAACAGAACAAGCACAGAGATAAGTCCACTGTCCGAAGCCATAAGAAGATCATTTGTAACCTTCACTAATGCTGTTTCTGTACTATGATGAATTCTAAAACCTGACTGAAACTCTTCAAATAGACCATTCCTCTGCAGGTGATCAGTTAGCTGTTTTACAACTACCCTCTCAAGAATCTTTGAGAGAAAAGGAAGGTTGGAGATTGGCCTATAATTAGCTAAGATAGCTGGGTCAAGTGATGGCTTTTTAAGTAATGGTTTAATTACTGCCACCTTAAAGGCCTGTGGTACATAACCAACTAACAAAGATAGATTGATCATATTTAAGATTGAAGCATTAAATAATGGTAGGACTTCCTTGAGCAGCCTGGCAGGAATGGGGTCTAATAAGCATGTTGATGGTTTGGATGAAGTAACTAATGAAAATAACTCAGACAGAACAATCGGAGAGAAAGAGTCTAACCAAATACCGGCATCACTGAAAGCAGCCAAAGATAACGATACATCTTTGGGATGGTTATGAGTAATTTTTTCTCTAATAGTCAAAATTTCGTTAGCAAAGAAAGTCATGAAGTCATTACTAGTTAAAGTTAATGGAATACTCAGCTCAATAGAGCTCTGACTCTTTGTCAGCCTGGCTACAGTGCTGAAAAGAAACCTGGGGTTGTTCTTATTTTCTTCAATTAGTGATGAGTAGAAAGATGTCCTAGCTTCACGAAGGGCTTTCTTATAGAGCAACAAACTCTTTTTCCAGGCTAAGTGAAGATCTTCTAAATTAGTGAGACGCCATTTCCTCTCCAACTTACGGGTTATCTGCTTTAAGCTACGAGTTTGTGAGTTATACCACGGAGTCAGACACTTCTGATTTAAAGCTCTCTTTTTCAGAGGAGCTACAGCATCCAAAGTTGTCTTCAATGAGGATGTAAAACTATTGACAAGATACTCTAACTCCCTTACAGAGTTTAGGTAGCTACTCTGCTCTGTGTTGGTATATGACATTAGAGAACATAAAGAAGGAATCATATCCTTAAACCTAGTTACAGCGCTTTCTGAAAGACTTCTAGTGTAATGAAACTTATTCCCCACTGCAGGGATTAGATTACAATGCAGATTACGTGTTAATGAATATTGTGAATGTGGAAATGAATAAATTAAAAAAATGGTTGGATACGAACAGATTACTATTAAATTTGAATAAAACAAAAGGAATGACTTTTGGTGACTGCAAAAACATTACAGATTTTCAGATTATCATTGACGGTGTACCAATTGAAAATGTATCTGAGAATAAATTTTTAGGTATTATTATGGACAGCAAAGTATCCTGGACAGCCCACATCAGGCATAAAAACTAAAATAGCTAAGAGCCTCTCAATTATAAATAAAGTTAAACAATACCTTGATTATAATGCACTTCATATTTTATAGTGTTCATTGATTCTCCCCTATTTCACATATTGTGTTGAAGTATGGGGAAATAACTTTAAATGTTAAACAAACCCATTATTTTTTACTGCAAAAAAGGACGATGCAGATCATTTACGAAGCTGGCTTCTTAAATCATACTCACAATCTTTTCATTCAGTCCAAATTATTAAAATTTCATAACCTGGTAAAAGAATATGCATATGTTGCGGACATGAACGAGCGAAGCTTGTCAGCATGTCACCCTGTCATTTAGGTTCTTCAGACTTTTGAGTAAATGCTTCAGGGAAGCATTATCATAGCATGGAAAAGCTCCTCGCCATCTAACCATGTCCTTTAGGTGCTTCAGACTTTTTTCAGTAAAATGGTTCTTGGGAGCATTAACATGACTAAAACCTTTCAGCTTCTGGGGAGCCCCCCCACCTTTTTAAGCATTTTCCTTATTTTGCCTTTCAGCTTCTGGAGGGGCTCTGCCCCCCATACTCCCCACCTTTTTAAGCATTTTTCTTTTTTTGCTTTTCAGCTGACCCCCCTAATTACAGCCCTCTAAACCCCCTGCCACTTTAGGCATTTTTTAATGTAGATGTAAATTAATATTCAACGTTTTCAGCTAGTTGACAGTAGGGCTGCACAATATGGCCAAATTATTGTATCTCAATATTCTCATATAAATTGTCATGTAAATGTCACTTATATACATGCTGTCCATAGTAGAGAAGCTTGAATCTTCGACTGGACTGGGTTGCTTGACGCGAGAAGCAACCTTACTCGCGTCAAGCAATCCAGTCCAGTCGAACATTCAAGCTTCTCTAATATGGAAACCACCTGGACAACTGACAGCCTACACAGAAACAAATACATGCTGTCCATATTTTTTGAGCCACTTAGGTGGGTAGGGAGAGTTCCTATGGGATAAAAAAAGCTTTTCAACCTCCCATCCCTGGTTCTCAAGACCAGACACCTAAGTAGCTCAACTCTCTCCTTTTTTTTCCCCCTTTCTTTTCTTTTTTTAAAGTTATTTAGGTGTACCTTAGTAAACGCTAGTCGAGTTCCACCTTAGATTTGGAATGTATTATAGAAGACATACCTTACTGAATTTTCATATCAATATGATATATGATATGACTATGATTTGACACAAAGTGCAGCAACAGTGAAAATGAAACATTCTTAAACAAAACAGTAATAATACACACTCATTTTGCACTCATCATAAGGTTAGGATACTGTGCCCTCCAAAAGTATTGGAACACTTGGAATTTCACACATTTTAATTTGTTTATGCCATTTTAAATACAAGAAATACAAAAAATAAAGAATAAAAATTCCTAAAATTATCATCCTCAAACTCAACCTGAAAGTAAATCTCTAAAACTTGATAAAACCTGTAAATAATAATCAATTTTATTGCCAGTTTTCTTCAGACAAGTCAGGGGATGGAAACATGAACATTTCCACGTCACTGAATATGTCTCGGACTTTATTTACATCAATTATGAAGAAAAAGTTTCTTTCACCAAAACATCAAATTTAGGCTTTATCTCAAATATACTTTCTGTCAAATTGTAGCTGAACTTTCAGGTCTTCTTTTTAAGGAAATCCTCCTCTACACCACTTTATCAGGAAGCTGGATTTTATATTTTTAATTAATTTATATCAAGTTGTAGAGATATGCTTTCAGTTTGAGTTAAGGAAGATAATTTTAGAAAAAAAATGGAATACACAAATTAAAATGTGTGAAATACCAAGTGTTCCAATACTTTTGAGGGCAACTGAGAAACACTGAGGAGCAGCATCTTACATCAAATCAAATCAATTTTATTTATATAGCGCCAAATCACAACAAACAGTTGCCCCAAGGTGCTTTATATTGTAAGGCAAGGCCATACAATAATTACGGAAAACCCCCAACGGTCAAAACAACCCCCTGTGAGCAAGCACTTGGCGACAGTGGGAAGGAAAAACTCCCTTTTAACAGGAAGAAACCTCCAGCAGAACCAGGCTCAGGGAGGGGCAGTCTTCTGCTGGGACTGGTTGGGGCTGAGGGGAGAAAATCAGGAAAAAGACATGCTGTGGAAGAGAGCAGAGATCAATCACTAATGATTAAATGCAGAGTGGTGCATACAGAGCAAAAAGAGAAAGAAACACTCAGTGCATCATGGGAACCCCCCAGCAGTCTAAGTCTATAGCAGCATAACTAAGGGATGGTTCAGGGTCACCTGATCCAGCCCTAACCAGGGGCGTAGGTTTGCATATGGACCATAGGGACAAGTCACAATCAATATTTTGGGATGGCAAAATAGTCCCTACCAATATTTAGCATTTTTGTTTATATAACAAAATCATTCACTATTTTTTTGCGAACTTGATACTATAATTTTAGTCGTCACGTTTTGTGTTTTCGACGTGCCAGAATGACAGGGTTACCCATGTTGCAATTTCATTGGCTCACGTTCTTCTCACATGGACGTAAACAAAGCGCATCTCGTGGCAGGCAGTGCTTCATTTGTAAAGTGGGAGGTCCCGGAGCGCAGAGGATGGGTGGCTCCGGTGCAGTGTTGCCAGATGTACGATAATTATCGTATTTGTACGATAGTTTTGCCATCTGTACGATGTACAATCTATAATGGGAAAAAACCCAATATGTACGATAATTTCAGTTGGTTGCCCAAACACGCATCTCTCTCTGACACCCAAGAATCATTTTGCAGGCGTTGCACTCAGGCGGCATCAAAGACACACCACACACAGGGCTGCTGCTGGCTTTGGGCTGCCGGGACAGTCATTTGAAAGCCCGCCCCCTCCCCATACAAAGTAATGAGTTCCCATCCAATCTCTGCAGGACAGGAAGATTCCCCAACCAACATCTTTTTTTTTTTTTTCGAAACTGTATTTCAACAAATGCAATAACAAACGAACAAAACACAAGAGCAAAGAGATATACAAGAAAAATTAAAAAAAAGTTCAAGTTCATTATGGAGGTGTCAACATTTTTTCTGTGTTCAACAAAATCTGCACAAGTGGCATCGGATGACGACAGCCACCTCGAGGTTGAATTCGACTCTTTCTAGTCTGGTAATTAACACATGTTTGTGTTACTTCACAGTCTTGCTTGTGCATTTGCGTTCTTTTTGTGCCATAGTTTCCCCATTACTATAATTACTGTTTAAAAATGTGACATAAAATTCTTTGTAAATTTAAAAAAACACTAAAATAGCTACGTTGTATGCGTTTTGTTTGTGTACGATAATTTCTCCCAAAATACGATAATTTTGAGGTTTTGGTACGATAGTTTCATATTTCATATCTGGCAACACTGCTCCGGTGCAGAAAAGCAAGAAGGGCGGGGGGGAGGGGTTGCGAACAATGCTGTGCGCCACACTTAAAATAAACTGCACACACCTTCACAAATGACACTAATACCCTGCCTTTTCCTCAAAAAATACTACATTTATGTTTGCTGTCTGTCTATGTACTTTTCTGTCACTTTTGCGCTCTTTTTCATACTTTTCCCTCGTTTCAAAAGTCACCGAACGCACTTTACTGTAATATATGCAACATATAGCACACTGTTGGATAGCACGGGTTCTTGGCTTGCTGTCAGTGTTGAAATTTTTCAGAGTGAGGGCTTACATGAGAACTTACGGTAATGAGAATCAGCGGCGCACTAGTGTGAAACTTCCGTGTTTTTCCTCTGCGTTATGACATCACAGGCTTACGTTTACCGTAATACACCATATATATCATTGGAAATCCCTTTTCTTTTTTTGGGGGGGCAAATTAGGTTGCCAGATACCTACAACTGCATTATTGATGAAGAGAATAGATTATACATCTTGTTTGCAAAAACTTTTTTTTTTTGTTAGCTCCACAAGTATTTTTTTTTTTTTGTTGTCTTGTTCTCTCAGGTGTAGGCCTATAGAATAGATTCATGATTTTGGGTGCAATTTTGTTATTTAAGCTATTTGTTTGTTTGCCTACACACTTAATATTGTAAATAAAGTGTTAAATTATTCAGCATTATGTCGTCATATGTTATGTATTATGCTGTACTTGTGCGTCTAATGGTATGAGTGGGTTAGGGGGTGATGGTGGTGAGCAGGGGGGCCGGGGGGGTGTGGTGTGGTATTGTCCCTACCAAAGCTGAGACCAAACCTACGCCCTTGGCCCTAACTATAAGCTTTAGCAAAAAGGAAAGTTTTAAGCCTAATCTTAAAAGTAGAGAGGGTGTCTGTCTCCCTGATCTGAATTGGGAGCTGGTTCCAGAGGAGAGGAGCCTGAAAGCTGAAGGCTCTGCCTCCCATTCTACTCTTACAAACCCTAGGAACTACAAGTAAGCCTGCCGTCTGAGAGCGAAGCACTCTATTGGGGTGATATGGTACTATGAGGTCCATAAGATAAGATGGGACCTGATTATTCAAAACCTTATAAGTAAGAAGAAGAATTTTAAATTCTATTCTAGAATTAACAGGAAGCCAATGAAGAGAGGCCAATATGGGTAAAATATGCTCTCTCCTTCTAGTCCCCATCAGTACTCTAGCTGCATCATTTTTGAATTAACTGAAGGCTTTTCAGGGAACCTTTAGGACAACCTGATAATAATGAATTACAATAGTCCAGCCTAGAGGAAATAAATGCATGAATTAGTTTTTCAGCGTCACTCTGAGACAAGACCTTTCTAATTTTAGAGATATTACATAAATGCAAAAAAGCAGTCCTACATATTTGTTTAATATGCGCTTTGAATGACATATCCTGATCAAAAATGACTCCAAGATTTCTCACAGTATTACTAGTGCAGTCATATATAGTGCAGCAGATAAGAGAATATTTAGAGTGGAATCCTACAAATGGTGATACAAGCATCAAATTCAGCACAAATAATCCATAGACATGAACTCTTTAAAAAAAACTGATTGGCCACTTGAATTTTCAATAGGCAGCCAGGTAGGAGTCAATTGAAGAATTACACAGGGGTCAAAATTAAAAGATGCTCCAATCATATAGAAAACTACACCACATTATTTGCCTGATCATAAAGATTCCAAAAAAGTATAGTTTGGACTATCTGTGACTGAATGTTATGGAGTTATGAGGTAAAAGCAGCAAGAATGGTGACAAAGGTCAGTTTTAGTTTGTACAGGGGTCAAAAGTTAAAGTTGCTCCATTAATTTTGCTCCAGCTGTACTTGTGCTGAATTTGATGCTTGTATCACCATTTGAAGGATTGTTTCAGTTATCTGCTGCACTAATAAGCCAACAGAGCATGAACCAGTTGCTGTCTGTTAGCTTAAACATGTGTATATAAGACAACCCGAATTAAAGGAGAAATGCTGCTTTTAACAACCCGGACCTCATTTCTGGCATAAAAGGTTCTGTGTAGGCTCTCAGTTGTCCAGGTGGTTTCCATAGTAGAGAAGCTTGAATCTTCGACTGGACTGGGTTGCTTGACGTGAGGACATTTCGCTTCAAATCACAGAAGCTTCCTCAGCTACAATTCTTGCTCTGGTAGTCTGACTTCTATCTTGACTCTTGTAGAGAAGAATAAACCAGAAGCCAAAAAAAGCTGGAGTTTTTTAACCTAACCAGACCCCTCCTACCGAGAGGCCGACTGCTATAGGCTAGTGACTAAACAATAGCTCTAATTAGCACCTATTGTGCTCTAGTTAGCACTCTCCTAATGACGGGATGGAAGCCTCCCCTGATGGCTCCCTTGACGACTCTCCTGATGACGTGAATGACTCATTACCATGAACAAAAGACTCAAACTGCTTTGACCTGAGTACCCCATTGTAAACAGGGGACAAAGCGTGTCTGAGATCCCCTCCCCGGTTAAGGCTGGGTTTCAACTGTTTTACAAAGAATGCTTCCTTGACCCCTCTCTCAAACCATTTCTTCTCTCTGGCTAAGATTTTAACTTCCTTGTCCTCAAACGTGTGGTTAGTGTCTTTCAGGTGGAAATGAACTGCAGACTGAGGTCCACTGGCGTCCTCTCTGCGGTGCTGGTATAGCCTCTTGTGTAAAGGTTGCTTAGTCTCACCTATGTAGTGTTCATTAGTTTTCCTGACATCTGATATAATACACTACATTGCTCTGTTTGTAACTAGGGATCCTGTCCTTAGGGTGAACTAATTTCTGTCTCAAGGTGTTAACCGGTTTAAAGTAAACTGGGATTTTGTGCTGTCTGAAGATACTCTGTAGTTTTTCCCCTACTCCTGCTAAATAAGGGAGAGACACTCCTCTTCTTCTTGTCTCCGTCTCCTGTCTATCTGGTCTCTTTGTTTTCTGGGACTTCTGCACTTTGTCCAGGGACCATGGTGGGTACCCACATACTGTGAGGGCTTTCCGTACAAGTTGTTGTTCTTTAGCCCTTCCCTCTGCAGTTGTTGGCACCCGTAGAGCTCTGTGTTGAAGAGTCCTGATCACCACGAGCTTGTGTTCAAGGGGGTGGTTTGAGCCAAAGAGCAGATATTGGTCAGTGTGAGTGGGTTTTCTGTAAACCCCTGTCTGGAGCTGCCTGTTCTTTCCAATCATAACATCACAATCCAAGAAGGCTAAATGGTTGTTTCTGGCATCCTCACGTGTGAACTTGATATTGGAATCCACCGAATTGATGTGTTCTGTAAAGTCCTCGACCTGCTGTTGCTTGATTTTAACCCATGTATCATCGACATATCTAAACCAGTGACTGGGAGAGATGCCCGTGAACGACGTCAAGACTGTCTTCTCCACTCGCTCCATGTACAGATTGGCCACAATGGGGGATACCGATGGGGCAATGGGGTCTCCGGTATCCCCCATTGTGGCCAACAGGTGTCCCATAGAACAGGAGCCAGAACCACGTTCCTGTGCCAATTGTGACAGGCACAGATCCTCGCCAAAAAGCCAAAAAAGGCAGATTGAGGTGCCAACAGTGCCTTCAGGTGGACAACAAGAGGAGTGACACACCGTGGAAGTGTCAGGCCTGCGATGTGCCTCTCTGTGTTGTGTTGGACAGGAATTGTTTATTTGAGTGGCACAATAATTTGTGTTGCATCTTATTTTGACATCTGATTGTTTTGTAAATAGTTTAACATTATCATTTCCTGCACTATGTTTTTGAAATGTTCAATTTATATTTACATTCTAAATCTTAGTGTGATATCTGACTGTTTTGTAAATAAATGTACAAAAAAAAAATGAAGCATTTCCTGCTTTTATGTAAATAGTTGTATTTAACTTTTATTTTATTTATTTATTTATTTATTTTTGGCTATATTTGTACATATGTTTATGAAAATTAACAATTTATACTTGCATTTTAAGTTATGAAAATGGTTTGTTAAACAAGTTTGTGGATTTCACAGTAAAAAAACTTTTTTCGACTTGGATTTTATGTTTTGTGTGATTTTAGGTTCACTGTGTTAATACAGTAAGTCAGCTTAGCTCAACTATAAAGTCACACAGCTGAGGTTGTGATGAAAAAATAAAAGACTCCAAATAAGGCCAGGTAAACACTTTTTAAAGGTAAATTATAAAGGTAAAACCAAAAGTAGTCAAAACAGCCAATTATACCCTGGACTCCAGAGGGTTAAATGTCCTTTCAGCAATTGGCAACTAAATACAAACTCCCTAAACAGGATTTTTGGAAATATTTGCAGTTAAGAAGCTGTATACTACAACAAAAACAAAAACTGTCCCTGTCTACTCAATCTGCGTGTGGTGGACCCCCCACCACCACCATGCAGTGTTAGTCCTTTTTTTTTTTTTTTTTTCATTATTACATAACATACGAGGTCTATTAGAAAAGTATCCGACCTTATTATTTTTTTAAAAAACCATATGGATTTGAATCACGTGTGATTGCGTCAGACAAGCTTGAACCCTTGTGCGCATGCGTGAGTTTTTTCATGCCTGTCGGTTGCCACACGGAGCCGTTCATTACGTGGGACAAAGCCACCTCAGTGTTGGTCTCACAGGACGGCTTTCAGGTGGATTTCAGACGGATTCCGGTTGCTTTCCAGTCGTGTGAATATCCGATTGTGATTGTGCATGAGCTGGACATGCCCCAACATGTCCTGTAAGCTTCATCACGTCGTTTCTTTGCGCCATGCAGCTCCTCCCGTGACACGCGGCAGAGCCGCTTCTCTTTCCATGACAAAAACTCCTGTAACAGTGAAATGTGCCGTTCATTTTTAAACTGGATGCTGTCTTGATCCGGTATGTCATCTGACTAGCACAGGAATTGTGAAAAGACGTGGACATCAGCACTTTTTCCGGCACATTAAGACAGACGTGCGGTGCAGCTGCTCGGCGCAAAGAAACGCCGTGATGAAGCCTCACAGGACATGTTCTGGCATGTTCAGCTCATGCACAATCACAATCGGATATTCACACAACTGGAAAGCAACCAGAATCCATCTGAAATCCACCTTTAAGCCGTCCTGTGAGACCAACACCGAGGTGGTTTTGTCCCGCGTAATGAACGGCTCCGTGTGCACGTCCCTCCGCTTTTCTTTCCATGAAAAAAACTCCTGTAACGGTGGAATGTGTCGAAAAAGTGCTGATGTCCACATCTTCTGCCTTTTTGTGAAAGTTAGACGAGGTCCCGGATCAACAAAGCCTTCACGTTGGAAATGATCTGGTTGTTTCAGCGGGGTGTCAGCCTGTCGTTGGGGGCTGGGAGTGCGCCGTGCTCTCAGCAGTTGTGGGCCGTCCTTAAAGTGGCAGTAACACTCCTTAATCTGTATAATCCCCATAAAATCGTCCCTGAAAGCCATATTAATTTTTCGAACGGTGTCCACCTGGAGGTCTCTCACACTTTCTGGAAAAAAATTGATGCAGCAAAGCTCCAAATCGTTCAGACATTTATTCGCAATAAAAATCCGCCAAGAGGGTGGACCACACCTCACTCAAAGCCTGCTCACAGGCGAATGACGCAACCGACAGGCATGAAAAAACTCACGCATGCGCACGAGGGTTCAAGCTTGGCTGACGCAATCACACATGATTCAAATCCATATGTTTTTTTCAAAAAATAATAAGGTCAGATACTTTTCTAATAGACCTTGTACACTGTATATTTTGGACACATATTTTCTATTGGGTGCACACTTTAGTTAATATTTGTCTGAATTGTACTTACACTTGTTTTCTTTGTTTGACAGCCATTTTATAACTTTGGAGGCCTACCAAGTCGAAATGGACTGAGGGGGGACTTCAGTTATTTTTGGTTAATTTAGATGTTTAATTTGCTTTACCTCACTTTGTAATCACTTTTGAGTTTGTGTTAATTTAAAGTTATTTTGTTTATTTTGGGTTTTTACCTTTGTTGTTAAATTGGTAGTTTTGTTTCTTTTTGTTTATCTCCCCTCTTGAGTTAAGGTTTGTTATTCCACCCCTTTTTAAGCAGCTTCTGTTAATTATCATGAGTTCAGTTTTTCTTGAGTTCTGCATTGCTCAGTTGGGCCCAGAGCTTGGTTATTTTGATTTTTACAATGGTTTGTTAACTTTTGTTGGCTTTATTAAAATTGGAAACTTTTTTTACACCTTTGTTGTCCATGTCTATGTTTGGTCCACTACACCGCGTTACAAAAACTAATGCAGGATAATCGCGGGGCTAAAGGTGGGACATCCAAATATTATACTTTTATGAGAAAATCTCACCCACCTAAACATGAGGCTCTTAAGAGAGCATGGGAGGTGGACCTAGGGGGCGAGATTGCTCTGGAGAAGTGGGAAGAATGTATAATGTATTGGACCCCCAGGAAGATGGCAAGGCTAAAGCTCTGTGATTTGGAGTTATGTTGGAGATGTGGTAGGTGTGAGGGAACACTTGTACACATGCTGTATAAGTGTGAAATGATACAGAACCTTTGGAAAAAAGATATTGTTTAGCAACAATGTTCTTGAGATAGATATAGTTCAGAGTCCTGCCTTGTGTATTCTGGGGTTGATGATAATAATAATAATGACTTGGATTTCTATAGCTGGGTGGTAGTGGAGTTTCGTGAGGATGGAGGTGATGTGCTGCCAGGGCTTGGTGTGAGTTAGCACCCTGGCAGCTGAGTTCTGGACATACTGCAATCTGTCTAGGGCCTTGTTGGGCAGCCCAGACAGGATGCCATTACAGTAGTCCAGACGGGAGGTGATGAAGACATAGATGAGTGTTTCGGTGACTGAGTCGGTAAGTGATGGCTGGAGTTTTGAAATGTTACACAAGTGGAAGAAAGCAGATTTGGTGATGCTCTTAATATGGGAACTGAATGAGAGTGTTGAGTCCAAAATGACACCCAGGTTCTGCACTTCGGATGTTGGAGAGGTGGTGCAGCCATCAATCACCAGGGTGAGGTCTCCAACCTTCTTGAACAGTGGTGATGGGGCCACCACCATGAACTCTGTCTTAATGCTGTTAAGTTTCAGTAGGTTGGTGGTCACAAGTGAAATGAGGTTATCCTATCTATCAACAGACTCTATGGTGGAAGTTGGCCCTCACGACAGGGTGCAGGATCATTCTCAGACACTGGAAATCAAAAAATGTAATTCCAATCAATGAATAGTTAGAGGAAATGACCAAAATGGCTGACTATGAATGGTTGACCTTTAGGCTGAATGACCGAGAGGAGGTGTTTTTGAAATTATGGGGCCCCGTCTTGAATCACGTACAAGATGGGTGATGAGTGATTTCCATGTGAATGATGAAGTATTCAGACTGTAACATGGGCTTGGCTGTGTAGTGCAGGGGTGTGTGTGTGTGTGTGGGGGGGGGGGGGGGGGGGTGTCTGTGGGAGTAGAGCAGAGGAGTTGGACAACATCAGCCTGGGACCTGCTTTTAACAGCCATTAACAAATACCCACAGCAAGCTCTGGTACGGGTCCGGTGTCAAGTGAAGGTTACAAATGATCTTCTTATGGCCTCGGACAGTGGACTCATCTCTGTGCTTGTTCTGTTAGACCTCAGTGCTGCTTTTGATACTGTTGACCATAAAATTTTATTACAGAGATTAGAGCATGCCATAGGTATTAAAGGCACTGCGCTGCGGTGGTTTGAATCATATTTGTCTAATAGATTACAATTTGTTCATGTAAATGGGGAATCTTCTTCACAGACTAGGGTTAATTATGGAGTTCCACAAGGTTCTGTGCTAGGACCAATTTTATTCACTTTATACATGCTTCCCTTAGGTAGTATTATTAGACGGTATTGCTTAAATTTTCATTGTTACGCAGATGATACCCAGCTTTATCTATCCATGAAGCCAGAGGACACACACCAATTAGCTAAACTGCAGGATTGTCTTACAGACATAAAGACATGGATGACCTCTAATTTCCTGCTTTTAAACTCAGATAAAACTGAAGTTATTGTACTTGGCCCCACAAATCTTAGAAACATGGTGTCTAACCAGATCCTTACTCTGGATGGCATAACCCTGATCTCTAGTAATACTGTGAGAAATCTTGGAGTCATTTTTGATCAGGATATGTCATTCAAAGCGCATATTAAACAAATATGTAGGACTGCTTTTTTGCATTTACGCAATATCTCTAAAATCAGAAAGGTCTTGTCTCAGAGTGATGCTGAAAAACTAATTCATGCATTTATTTCCTCTAGGCTGGACTATTGTAATTCATTATCATCAGGTTGTCCTAAAAGTTCCCTAAAAAGCCTTCAGTTAATTCAAAATGCTGCAGCTAGAGTACTGATGGGGACTAGAAGGAGAGAGCATATCTCACCCATATTGGCCTCTCTTCATTGGCTTCCTGTTAATTCTAGAATATAATTTAAAATTCTTCTTCTTACTTATAAGGTTTTGAATAATCAGGTCCCATCTTATCTTAGGGACCTCGTAGTACCATATCACCCCAATAGAGCGCTTCGCTCTCAGACTGCAGGCTTACTTGTAGTTCCTAGGGTTTGTAAGAGTAGAATGGGAGGCAGAGCCTTTGGCTTTCAGGCTCCTCTCCTGTGGAACCAGCTCCCAATTCAAATCAGGGAGACAGACACCCTCTCTACTTTTAAGATTAGGCTTAAAACTTTCCTTTTTGCTAAAGTTTATAGTTAGGGCTGGATCAGGTGACCCTGAACCATCCCTTAGTTATGCTGCTATAGACGTAGACTGCTGGGGGGTTCCCATGATGCACTGAGTGTTTCTTTCTCTTTTTGCTCTGTATGCACCACTCTGCATTTAATCATTAGTGATCGATCTCTGCTCCCCTCCACAGCATGTCTTTTTCCTGGTTCTCTCCCTCAGCCCCAACCAGTCCCAGCAGAAGACTGCCCCTCCCTGAGCCTGGTTCTGCTGGAGGTTTCTTCCTGTTAAAGGGAGTTTTTCCTTCCCACTGTAGCCAAGTGCTTGCTCACAGGGGGTCATTTTGACCGTTGGGGTTTTACATAATTATTGTATGGCCTTGCCTTACAATATAAAGCGCCTTGGGGCAACTTTTTGTTGTGATTTGGCGCTATATAAAAAACAAATTGAATTGAAATTGAATTGAAAGTGAATTAACCGAGCCAGACATGAGTGTTTGGAGGAGGTTCCTGAACACTTACAGGATCCATTATGAGCAGTTGGTGACAAGCCTGCGGGCTGAGCGCTTCATACCTGCAGTGCTCAGATTACTTGCAAGGCATTTTATTCTCTCCTCACTGATGAGAGTCCAAGGAGTGGCTGAAAGCATCCTGAGCCTGACAACTTAACAACAAAAACTGAACGAGATGTACAACTACATCTGTGGGAAATGGAAGATGTCTGGAATGTTGTAATTTGATGACTCTCACTTGTAGTAGATATATATATATATGCTTTTGATCATATATCCTTGTGTAAACATTAATTTTATCATGTGCAACTGTGTGATTTGTTTGTTTCGAGCTGTGAGGGATTGCTATGTCCTCTGCGAGCTATCAGCTGGTCACTCACAAACTGATCTCTTCTCATACTTCTGTATTGGAGAGGCTCCTGGACTTGGTCAGAAAACAGGCTGATCCTGGTGTTTGGGAGGAGAATGTACTGAGAACAGTTTCACAAATGTCTGAAAACTCACCGTACGATGTCTTACACAGAATTGCTGTTCTGACTACTGACAATTTATGTGGTTTAACCCGCATCATCTCTTTGCGCTGTACATATTATTTGTGGACGTAGACTCATTCACGGTGTAAAACATCAACCGTCCCTTACCAAAAAATAGTACTGACAAGTATATAAAAAGTAAACTAGAAGTATACTTGAAACATACTTGCATATACTACTTTTTGGTAAGGGGTTGCAAAGATTGGGCATCCTGCCAGTGTTGCAGAGACTGAACACGATGATTAATCGCAACAACCACAGTCATGTTTTACACCGAGCGGTGCTCAAATATGAATTTCTTGATGTTTATCAAGATGTATGAAACATTTACAGTAGTGTTCAGAATAATAGTAGTGCTATGTGACTAAAAAGATTATTCCAGGTTTTGAGTATATTTCTTATTGTTACATGGGAAACAAGGTACCAGTAGATTCAGTAGATTCTCACAAATCCAACAAGACCAAGCATTCATGATATGCACACTCTTAAGACTATGAAATTGGGCTATTAGTAAAAAAAAAAGTAGAAAAGGGGGTGTTCACAATAATAGTAGCATCTGCTGTTGACACTACAAACTTATGTTCAAACTGCTTTTTTAGCAATCCTGTGAATCACTAAACTAGTATTTAGTTGTATAACCACAGTTTTTCATGATTTGTTCACATCTGCGAGGCATTAATTTTGTTGGTTTGGAACCAAGATTTTGCTTGTTGACTAGTGTGCTTGGGGTCATTGTCTTGTTGAAACACCCATTTCAAGGGCATGTCCTCTTCAGCATAAGGCAACATGACCTCTTCAAGTATTTTGACATATCCAAACTGATCCATGATACCTGGTATGCGATATATAGGCCCAACACCATAGTAGGAGAAACATGCCCATATCATGATGCTTGCACCACCATGCTTCACTGTCTTCACTGTGAACTGTGGCTTGAATTCAGAGTTTGGGGGTCGTCTCACAAACTGTCTGTGGCCCTTGGACCCAAAAAGAACAATTTTACTTTCATCAGTCCACAAAATATTCCTCCATTTCTCTTTAGGCCAGTTGATGTGTTCTTTGGCAAATTGTAACCTCTTCTGCACATGTCTTTTATTTAACAGAGGGACTTTGCAGGGGATTCTTGCAAATAAATTAACTTCACACAGGTATCTTCTAACTGTCACAGCACTTAGAGGTAACTCCAGACTGTCTTTGATCATCCTGGAGCTGATCAATGAGTGAGCCTTTGCCATTCTGGTTAGTCTTCTATCTACACTCAACAAAAATATAAATGCAACACTTTTGGTTTTGCTCCCATTTTGTATGAGATGAACTCAAAGATCTAAAACTTTTTCCACATACACAATATCACCATTTCTCTCAAATATTGTTCACAAACCAGTCTAAATCTGTGATAGTGAGCACTTCTCCTTTGCTGAGATAATCCATCCCACCTCACAGGTGTGCCATATCAAGATGCTGATTAGACACCATGATTAGTGCACAGGTGTGCCTTAGACTGCCCACAATAAAAGGCCACTCTGAAAGGTGCAGTTTTATCACACAGCACAATGCCACAGATGTCGCAAGATTTGAGGGAGCGTGCAGTTGGCATGCTGACAGCAGGAATGTCAACCAGAGCTGTTGCTCGTGTATTGAATGTTCATTTCTCTACGATAAGCCGTCTCCAAAGTCGTTTCAGAGAATTTGGCAGTACATCCAACCAGCCTCACAACCGCAGACCACGTGTAACCACACCAGCCCAGGACCTCCACATCCAGCATGTTCACCTCCAAGATTGTCTGAGACCAGCCACTCGGACAGCTGCTGAAACAATCGGTTTGCATAACCAAAGAATTTCTGCACAAACTGTCAGAAACCGTCTCAGGGAAGCTCATCTGCATGCTCGTCGTCCTCATCGGTGTCTCGACCTGACTCCAGTTTGTCGTCGTAACCGACTTGAGTGTGCAAATGCTCACATTCGCTAGCGTTTGGCACGTTGGAGAGGTGTTCTCTTCACGGATGATGCGAAGGAGATGTGTTGCACTGCATGAGGCAAATGGTGGTCACACCAGATACTGACTGGTATCCCCCCCCCCAATGAAACAAAACTGCACCTTTCAGAGTGGCCTTTTATTGTGGACAGTCTAAGGCACACCTGTGCACTAATCATGGTGTCTAATCAGCATCTTGATATGGCACACCTGTGAGGTGGGATGGATTATCTCAGCAAAGGAGAAGTGCTCACTATCACAGATTTAGACTGGTTTGTGGACAATATTTGAGGGAAATGGTGATATTGTGTATGTGGAAAAACTTTTAGATCTTTGAGTTCATCTCATACAAAATGGGAGCAAAACCAAAAGTGTTGCGTTTATATTTTTGTTGAGTATATTTTGATGGTTGTTTTCCATTTTCTTCCACGCGTCTGTTTTTTTTTTGTGTCCATTTTAAAGCATTGGAGATTATTGTAGATGAACAGCCTATAATTTTTTGCACCTACGTATAAGTTTTCCCCTCTCCAATCAACTTTTTAATCAAACTACGCTGTTCTTCTGAACAATGTCTTGAACGTCCCATTTTCCTCAGGCTTTCAAAGAGAAAAGCATGTTCAACAGGTGCTGGCTTCATCCTTAAATAGGGGACACCTAATTCACACCTGTTTGTTCCACAAAATTGACAAACTCACTGACTGAATGCCACACGACTATTATTGTGAACACCCCCTTTTCTACTTTTTTTTTTTTACTAATAGCCCAATTTTATAGCCTTAAGAGTGTGCATATCATGAATGCTTGGTCTTGGATTTGTGAGAATCTACTGGTACCTTGTTTCCCATGTAACAATAAGAAATATACTCAAAACCTGGATTAATCTTTTTAGTCACATAGCACTACTATTATTCTTAACACTACTGTATGAATTTCTCTTGATGTTTATCAAGATATATGAACATTTATGTAACCCTATGCCTTTTTAAATCATTTGTGTAATAAATCTCAAATATAAAATTAGAAAGTGTCGAGCCAGGAAGTCTTGGAGGGGTGGAGCGTTTACAGAGAGCCCTGGAGGATGAAGTGGGAACTAAAGTGGATATAAAAAAGATCAAAGATGCTTTACAGAAACCGGCAAGGTCACACGCCCTCTGAATCAGTTCCAGACCGAGCTGTGACATGCAGGCTTCATAAGAGAATAACGACGGCCACAATTATCTCTTAACTGTCCGAGATGTATTTTAAAAAAAGGCTTACGCCAGGGTGTTAAAGACAAAAATGGGATGCAAATTCTCTAAGGTGTTCCTCTCAGTGTTAAGAGACAGCGGTGTGCCAGAAAAGTTGCAGACTGATGCAGGAAGAGTTTTTTAACAAGACTTGTACAGCTCTTAGATTTTGCCACAGGCAGCGATCTGAAGGCCTCCATGGTTGAACGACTTAATCGCACTCTGAAAACGAGGATGTGGCGAATTTTCACTACTAAAAACACATGGCGGTGCGTTGACATGCTACAGGATCTGCTCAAAGATTATAATAGTAGTTATCATAAAAGTGTAAAGATGAGCCCTGATCAGGTCACAAAATGTCAGAGAAGTGTTTGAAAATCTGTACAGGACATTTAATATTCACACGCAGCATCTGAAGATGAAATTTAAGGTGGGAGATGCTGTTAGAACATCAAAAGTGGGAGGTGACCAAGTGGTGTGTGCGCTTGGTTTCAGTGCATAAGGTTCCCGGTTCAAACCCCACCCCTGCCACATTTCTCCATGTAATGTGGAGTTGCATCAGGAAGGGCAGCTGGCATCAAACTGGTGTCAAATCAACGTGCAGATCCACCTTGGATCTGCTGTGGCGAGCCTAAGTGGGGAACAAGGGAGTGGCCGTAGGAGGAGTGTCAGGGGAGGATTAGAGGAGTGTTTGATAAAACAATATGAACAAACTTGCACTGATGGACTGTTCAGTGTCAATGTGTACCGCGCTCACCACCGACTTATATAGGGTGTCCCAAAAAATATCCAACATTTAAAACTCGGTTTGACCCTTAAATGCTACAAACTTAATCACTTATGTTTCTTTTTTACTTGCAGAGACCCTGAAGTTTATGTTGATGCCAAGCAAGACTCAGGAAAATGTCAAGATTAACCATACTACAGTCAACAAAAATGATTGAGTTTTGGCACCAGACCAACAGGTGCAGCGACTTTATGCTGGAGTGACAAAATGCAGGGCCATTATTGACAATGGTATGAAAAACTTCAACCTTTCAGCTTTCTATCCAGCCATAGGTTTAAGCCCTAGACATATGCTTTGACCATTTTTTTGAGGACACCCGATAAATTGAAAGACTGTGGCGCCGATCTCATAGACGGGTCATTTAATGAACTGGAATTGCAGGTCAAAATCTGCAAAGACAAACCTTAGCAGATTATTCTGCAAGATATTCAAGATATTCTGGAGGAATGCGAGGAGGGGAAGAAAACACAAACTAGACAACTTGACCGTCGTGGCCTTGTGGCCAGAGTGCGCTTTAGCACCCAGTCAAGAGTTTCACGTTCAGGGGCCATTACATGCAGACAAACCCCCCACCGAGAAGACTTCTTTTGAACAATTAAATTTAAGCATTAAATGAATTCAGGCCAATGACGCTTTTTGCCTGATGTGTGCAGATAACAGCACTTTCAAGTTAAATATTCTGGGGACATCTCTATTTGTCAAAAAAGTGTCCGTCTCCCCAGCCGTGCCATTAGGCCACCCTGCAGCCCTGATGTACACATTATCACAAATCAACGTCAGGATTTATGTCATCCCCCAGAATTCCAGGATATGCAGTCAGGAGAATCTGTTGAGGACCATACTAAAATATGTTGTTCTGGATATGGTGAATCACAACATGTCCAGCGGGACGAGACATTAGTCACCATTAAACTTTGAACACTGCGACGTGGAATACCTGGCTCTGAGCCAAAACGGGAGATGCCGACTAAAGCCTTCCAGCCTCAATTTAACAATGGGACACCTCAAAGACCTGCCTCTGTGTATAGACCGTGGATATTTTCCTCAGGAGTTTGCCTTGTACATGTTAAATTTGAAACCTGAGGAGGACAGTGGTGCACTCTGCCCCGTTTCCACAGGAAGCCCAAGACTGGAAATGAGGTTCAGAGTAGCAACCCCACACATCATCAGGCTTGTGTACGCCATTACGATTCTATCCTGGAAATTAATTCCAATACGCAGATGCTCATGGATTACTACTGGGACCATGAAAATGCTAGAATTGGACGCTGTGATTTAGTGTTTAGCAGGAGATGTATTTGGCGGTGTTTGGACATCTGACAAAGTAACCCCTATCAAGATGAATCCCCCCCTGGTATATTTTGTTGTAAACACCCACCTGAGCCATTTACCTGGAGAACACTGGCTGCCTATCACGATTGAAAAAGATGGATGAGCTACAGTTTGACTTGAGTTCAGCCCAGAATTCCCGTATTACCCTAAAAACATCCTGCAGTATTTGGAGAAACAACCTGGGATTAAAAACATTTTGTATCCATTAAACCCTTATCTTACCCGGTCATCAAATTTTGACAGAAGGCTCTTTACCCTCTGGCACAAGTTGTGCCACAATGATGTCATAAAAGGAAGTCACATTTGCTCAGAGCAGTTAGCATCAGCTCTCTGATGCCTTTCATTATTGTACTTTAGTGAATGTAAATCATTTTTATCAGTACAAATTAGAAAAAAAAAAAAGTTTTTTAAAATAATTTTTTAAATAAATGCAAGGTTTGTTTGTTTTTAGGCTAAATAAAGTGGCATGATTATTCTCTGACATTTCTTTGATGAAACCTGATTCGAAAAGGCCAGAAGGCAAAAACAAAAACAAACAAAACCATCACAACTGTTGGACAACAGTAACCTTAAAGAGGACGGTGCATAAATAGAACTATTTCACATCAATTTAAATCTACTGAGTTTTTTTTTCAAACACACAGTTGATACTTTGAAAAAGCAAAATGGCCTGGATTCTTTGAGCTACACCATCTGAGTTTCCTGCTGGAAGCGCAGCGCCATGACCTGACAAAAATCAACGGAGACAAACAGTATTTACATATTTCTCAGTCTTTATTACCAAAAATACAACACAGTGACATAATACTGCCTATGATGTTCTAAAAATAAATATACAGAAAGCAAATGCCACATTGCTGTCTGACGAGTTGAGCTTTCATGACAAAACCGAGGACGAGCAAAAAAAAAAAAAACACGAGTGATCAGGACGAAGATACTTTTCAACAACTTTTGGTTTAAATGCACACATTTTATTTTGTGCTTTGCTTACAATTAAAAAAGAAAAAAAAAAACGTTCCCTCAAGCAGACTGCAAGTGAATAAATACAGAACCAAACCTATTTTTTTGTCTGAATATTTCAACATTGAAAAATAGATTTGAGATTCTACAGTATGTACATACTTGAAATACAGTATCTGAGAATTTGATCAATCAATCAATCAATCAATTTTTTTATATAGCGCCAAATCACAACAAACAGTTGCCCCAAGGCGCTTTATATTGTAAGGCAAGGCCATACAATAATTATGTAAAACCCCAACGGTCAAAACGACCCCCTGTGAGCAAGCACTTGGCTACAGTGGGAAGGAAAAACTCCCTTTTAACAGGAAGAAACCTCCAGCAGAACCAGGCTCAGGTAGGGGCAGTCTTCTGCTGAGACTGGTTGGGGCTGAGGGAGAGAACCAGGAAAAAGACATGCTGTGGAGGGGAGCAGAGATCGATCACTAATGATTAAATGCAGAGTGGTGCATACAGAGCAAAAAGAGAAAGAAACAATGCAATGATCGTGATAGTAGAAAAGCTGTTCCAGGACCATCTGCACTTTTGTTTCTCTGAGATGCTACAATCAAACCAATCGCGGATTTACAGATTTATTTCTTTGCAGCAAAAATGACAATTCCCAGTTTGAGAATTTAACAAACTTTTTTTGGAAACCACATTGGTTATTTGAAAATATTAAAAACAAAACAGATTTTAGAGGACTTCAGAAAGTAAGCGTAAATTCCATTTTAAGTTAGCGTCATGAGCAACATCTCGGTTACGGCGGTGTCAGTGCATTTCAGATAATTCCTTTGGACTCAAAATCTCAAAACTATTTGGCGGGTGTTCCTGGGTGGGGTGGGGGAGAGGGTCACTAACAAATTAAATTAGGAATAAATAAAACCCATACATATGAACATTATAAATCCGTACTTGGTGAATGCAAACCTCTGACAACCAAAACAGCATTTTTATACTTGGGTCTATGGGCCTTTGTGACATCACAAGGCAAGCTGAAATGAAAGCCAGAAAGGATATCAGGATATGTTTACAGCTTTGTGAGGTCATAAGGCCAGCTCTTGAAATACCAGGAAAGTGCTAAAAACAACAACAGAAAAACTGCATCAACAACTAAAAAAATGTTATTCAATCAGATCCAGATCTGTATTAAAATTTAAGCAACTCTCTCTTGACCCAACATTTGGATTCATGACACCTAATCAGATCCTTTGATTGTTGTATTCTACGCCATGAGAAATTCATTTGTCCTGCTGTACGGGTGATGTCACAAGTGTGCATTTTTGGTACTATCTGTGCATTTTTGTCCCATCCCGTTTTGCCCTATTGGATTCCACCATAAACTTTCTGTAAAAATTATTCCATGATACGAGGAAGCTAAATCCAGCACCTGCAATGTTTGCATGGACATTAGTTAAAGGCTCTTGAAGTGCTGCGAAATAAAGAATTAGACAAGTTATTGTTGGGATTTTTTGCTATCCCGCTGCTCACGAATTCCGCTTAAAGAAGAAACACCTTTCGAAATTTAAGTAAAATGGCAATAAAATACACTGATGCAGATCTATTTAAGTGTCATATAAAACAAATAATGAGCATTTTCAGTTTTTGCAATGGAAAAAGTAGTTTCTTTTGTTGAAAGATGGAACACTTCCATTGCACTAAAACATTCAGGGACAGTTGCAAATGTTGGTTGACCCTTTTACCCTTCCAGATTTTTTAAAATTATTATTAATAAGGCACAAATCAATTATTTCCGCCCACACTGTGACTTGGGATTGGTAAGGGCCCCTTCACATATAACACGATTGAGGCAGAATGGCGCATAAAGGAAGAGTTAAATGCCACTCGTGAAAAATCAGATCTGCCTCAAATGCCTCATGCCTGTCGCTACAACCATTCACACACACCAGCAGTCTAAAGACAGACAGTGCCCTGCGAGTGCCCATTCGACTCCCCTCTTGGCAGGTGTCGGCCAAATTCCAGGTGCCACACAGGAACATCCAACACTGGTCGATGGACACTTAGAAAAGGCGGGGCAATTCATCCTCCTGACATGATTGTGAAAATTGCCTAAGTGCCCCATGAGTGTGGCATTGCCAAGCAACACATGGGTGTGGCTGTGCTGAACTCCCCCACCCCCCAACACGTGGTGTGCCAGTGTGTTGGCTCCCCCGTCAACACATGTGGCGCGTGGGGGGCACACTTGCATGACATGCTGATATTTATGTACAGATAAGATCACATGGGGGCCGGCCAGCTGGAAATGACGGCTCAGTGCACACGATGTGTTACATTAAAAACACAGAACAGAGCCAGGACACGTATATAAATAATTACTACAATAGGTACATACCCAATTACATAAATAACTAAAATAATCACAGAACATAGAAACAGAGAGTGACATTTTGTTCTGTGCGCTGAACGAACAGGTGGGCGTGGCCGCACACAGAAGCAACTGTTGAGATCTCTGGACCCTCGAGTCACAGCTGGAGAACATGTACTGTGTTTTGAAAGACATGATCTTACAACTCTACACCATGAGGCGCGTGTGTGTGCTTGCTGTCCTCACGTGAAAATACATAAAAACATACAGTGAGGAAAATAAGTATTTGAACACCCTGCGGTTTTGAAAGTTCTCCCACTTAGAAATCATGGAGGGGTCTGAAATTTTCATCTTAGGTGCATGTCCACTGTCAGAGACATAATCTAAAAAAAAAAAAAAACGGAAATCACAATGTATGAGTTTTTAAAATAATTTATTTGTATATTACTGCTGCAAATAAGTATTTGAACACCTGTGAAAATCAATGCTTTGTTTGCAATTACAGAGGTCAAACGTTTCCTGTCGTTCTTGACCAAGTTTTCACTGTGTGTTTGGGGTCATTGTCATGCTGGAAGACCCAGCCATGACCCATCTTCAATGCTCTTACTGAGGGAAGGAGGTTGTTTGCCAAAATCTCACAATACATGACCCCATCCATTCTCCCTTCATTACGGTGCAGTCATCCTGTCCACTTTGCAGAAGAGCACCCCCAGAGTATGATGTTTCCACCCCTATGCTTCACGGTTGGGATGGTTTTCTTGGGGTTGTTCTCATCCTCTAAACACAGCAAGTGCAGTTGATTCCAAAAAGCTCTATTCTGGTCTCATCTGACCACATGACCTTCTCCCATGCCTCCTCTGGATCATCCAGATTGTCACTGGTGAACTTCAAATGGGCCTGGACATGTGCTGGCTTGAACAGGGGGACCTTGCTGCCCTGCAGGATTTTAAACCATGACAGCATCATGTCTTACTAATGTAATCTTTGTGACTGTGGTCCCAGCTCTCTTCAGGTCATTGACCAGGTCCTCCTGTGTAATTCTGAGCTTTTTCAGAATCATCCTTACCCCACAAAGTGAGATCTTGCATGGAATCCCAGACTGAGGGAGACTGACAGTCATCTTGTTTCTTCCACTTTCTAATGAATAATCATAACAGTTGTTGTCTTCTACCAAGCTGCTTGCCTGTTGTCCTGCAGTCCATCCCAGCGTTGTGCAGGTCTACAGTTTTGTCCCTGTTATTCTGTAGACAGCTCTTTGGTCTTGGCTATGGTGGACAGGTTGGAGTGTGATTGATTGAGTGTATGAACAGGTGTCTTTTATACAGGTAACAAGTTCAAACAGGTGCAATTAATACAGGTAAAAAATGCAGAATAAGAGGGCTTCTTAAAGAAAAATTAACAGGACTGTGCGAGCCAGAATTCTTGCTGGTTGGCAGGTGTTCAAATACTTATTTGCAGCAGTAACATACAAATAAATTATATATTAAAAAAAACATACATTGTGACTTCCTGATTTTTTTTTTTTTTTTTTTTTTTAGATTATGTCTCTCACAGTGGACATGCACCTAAGATGAAAATTTCAGACCCTTCCATGATTTCTAAGTGGGAGAACTTGCAAAATCGCAGGGTGTTCAAATACTTATTTTCCTCACTGTATATCACCTTTGCCACAGGCTGGAGCGGCCACACAGTGCGGACATCGGCATGCTCCTCCATTTGAAAAGGACCGTCTGATCATGTGTACACTCAGCTGGCAAGCTGAATGTCACGTCACCCACGAGCTATGGTCTACATGACGCAGTGTCCTTTGGCATGTTGCTCGCTGGACACGCAGGGCCAGCAGATGTGGACATAAGAGCGCACTGCTTCATTCATGTCATTTCATGACTGTACGTCTATGACCATGAGTCATCTACAGAGGAACAGAAGGCTTATACTTGGGTTGGATTAAATACTATAAATTGCTGTGTTTTTTATGGTGTGTGGGTTTTTTTCCCACAGCAGTTGTTGGGAAAGTGTAAGTACACGGACCCACAACAGGGGGCGCAAATGAACGGACAATAGAATAGGTCAAATAACAACACTTTACTGTTGCGAACGTGCACAACAAACACAACAGATTCCACAATAGATCAAAGGTCAAATTACAAGGTGTCGTGTGGGCAGGCTCGAAGATAGGAGACGCCTGTCCAAAGCAGAACCGGAACCACACGATTTCCTCCGCCACCAGACCCCGGGAATACTGGAGCCGCCAAGTCCCGAACTCCCAGGTGGCCACTGCCTCCGCGTGTCGGACCTGGTACTGCTGGCGAGGAACAAAAACACAATTAAACGTGGGTGCGTCTGCACCCAGCAATCTGCACGGCAGGGAAGCTACCTCCACCTCTCGTTGGAGAAAAAGTCTGTTATCACTCACAAAAATCACAACAAAAAGGCTTTCTATCAAGCAGTCAGGCTGAGGATATTACCTTTCAGGTAGAACGATATCTCGGCAAAGAGGTGGAGATGACGTCTTGCTGATATACCGATGCAGATCAGATGAGTGGTGACAGCTGTCACAGGTGATGAGTGTCAGCTGTCACCCCGGCTGCTCCTGTGAGGCGGCAGCGCCCTCTGGTGCCTGGAGCCCGCACTCCAGGCAGGGTGCCCTCTGGTGGTGGTGGGCCAGCAGTACCTCCTCTTCAGCAGCCCACACAACAGCAGTGGTGCGATGTGGCACCACACTCTTCAACTGCTCGCAGTGTGTCGCCGCTGTATCATGCACGCCTGTCTGACCGTGTGTCCCTCCCGACAGTAGGTGGAATGTTTCACGGTTCCCCATTTTGTTTTTTGTTTGTGTATTTTCTTCTGGTTTCTGCTTCTTTCACCCAATGTTGGGTTATGTGTGAAGGGGCCCTAAGACTGACTCTACAGCTCACAGCAGCTTGTCAAAATTTCACTGAACAAACGCGACACACATGACTTCCTGCAATTCATTTTACAAAGACGTGTAGTGTTTGCATTAAAAGGTCAGTTTGATTTTCTCAGAATTAAACAAACTGTACAACAACAACAAAATCAAAGAGGAATATTTTATGCAGTCCATATTCAGTAAGTCACACATGCATGGATCTGTGTGTTAATCTCATCACATCCAGCCCCCGGGGCACGGGTTTGACACCCAACGGTAGACTGCGTGTACAGAATCCGACTTTTACGACAGTACTCATGATATTGCAAAGCAAAAAGGTACAAAATAATTTGAAAACAAGGATACACTTCACAGAGGTGATTAAAATGAACTAATGGCACAGATTTATGGCTCCGTAGTATGTGTGAAAAATCACTGAGGAAAATAGGAAGGGAGTGAAAAGCTCCCAACTCCAGATGTATAAAACCTCTTTATGGAATTAAAACTCTTACAGCCTGTAATTAATCTGACTGAAACTTCTATTTTCATTTAATGACCAATATGGCATTAAACTCCCTTGTGTACAAGCTTGAATTTAACATTTCAGTCCCAGTTCAGGTTTCTTTTTTCTCTCCAATGCTGCATCTGGCAACTCAATCTCTGATGAAGGTAATTTTGTTTTTGTGGAACATAAAATGTGGAACATTTTATCGACTGGAATCACGAGCAAACTGGAACTGTGATTTATCAAATCGCTGCTGAAAAGAACTGATGATGAGCAGAATCGTTATGCTCCTCCTGCACAGTTCAATATCCAATATATATTTAGCAAAATACATTTAAAATTGTACTGAAATGCAAGAATTTACTGGAAAGTAGGCAAGCAGTTTAGGATGGAGTTTGACTCGCAGCTGGATTTTAGTTTCCGTGAACGGTGCTAAAAGTTTTCAGATTTCCTCAAACCCATTTCCAGTGTTGGTAGTGAAAACAGGATCCTGACTGAGCGTTTCTGGCGGGAATCTTCTGTTCATGTTCTTACAATTAACATGTTACTGACGACTTGTGTGGTGGACATACGGTTGCACGAGACTCGCTAAAATTCTTTTCACACCATTTCAACAACTGTCTGTACTGATATAACAATGATTTCTGAAGTTCAGGGACGCATTACCTCTCCCCGCTGCCAATAACTGACGAGCACATTCAGGTGTGCTCAGCCAATCAAGAGTGAACAGACACCTGATGACCATGCCTGTAGCTGGGTTGCTATTCCAGATTTGTGCAAAAGTTTAGCGATATGTTCAGAATGCCAGTAAGAAAATAGCTGCAAAGTGATTGAACACTGTTGGCGGGTTCTGTTCTTTTGTGAGAAATGTAAATCTAATAGTCACACCGATGGAACAGTAAGTCCGGCTAAATATTATTAATTGCTCGTGCAGCCGGCGTAAAACTTATGCTGAATCAATCTGCATGTGACGACCCCGACTGAAAACAAGGGAGCAGCCAAAGGGACTTACTAGAGCTCTGGCAAAATTCTTTTGCACCTGCATTAATGATAAATGTCCACCAGGTGAAGATATCACTCCATTTCAAGAACTTTGGGACACAATGATGACCAACCTGTTGCTTATAGTAGTATATAAAGTTTTTTAAGCCAATATTGCTAAATTGTCACTTCTTGTAACACCAAACAATCTCTCTATCTTTTACTTTGTTCAAATGTACCGCGTTGTGTATTTTACAATGTCATGTGATGCTTTTCATACATCATGTGGCATAAAAGCGAAAACATGTTTCCACTGCAGTTTTTCAAAGTAAGGCTCTTTTTTTTAAAAATCACCCGAAAACCTCATGTGAGCATAAAAGCATTTGGCGAGATTTTAAGTTTTTTTCAAATATGTGTGTTTCCATTAAGTGTATTTTTCACTTCGCCACTACTTCAAAGTGTGCAATTTGGAAAGTAACAGAAACCTGGCTAATTTTTGACAAAGAGAATAACATGTAGGCAAGGGTGGTGGCCAAGTGGTTAGTGCGGAAGGCTCTCGGTGTAGGGCCACCCTTATCTATTCTCCATGTAATGTGGAGTTGCGTAGGAAGGGCATCCGGCGTAAAACTTATGCCAAATCAACATGCAAATCCACCTCTGATCTGTTGTGGCGACCCCAAAAGAAAATAAGAAAGAACCGAAGGGACTTGTTTTAAAGAAGAGAAGAAAATGTGCAAGTTACTGGTCCCTGAAGACCGGAATCAGCAACCACTGATTAAAGGGATCAACACTGAACATAACATTGATTTTTAATCGGATATCCACTCTTGGTTTGACGAAGAATCAGAGCTCCGCCCTTTATTGCTGTTCCACACCTGCTGCAGAGATCTTTGTCCTGATCACTGTCATCCATCACTGAAGTACAGCTGCAATGACTTACTGATGACAAATAGACTATTAAGTTAATCAATCAACTTTTGATGATCAATTAATCATTCCGAGTATATATTTAAAAAAAAATCCAAATTCTTTGACTTCCGCTTCTTAAATGTGAATATTTTATGGCTTATTTTGCATCTGTCATATTGCACAGATTTATGAACAAACCCACTTGATAAGAAGTCATTGGGGTGGCACACTTGTGTTCACTGTGATTAAAAGAAGCAGAAAGCGATCGGTAGACTGATCGCTCTTCTTTGTGCCACAGAAAGCACAGATTAATTAAATCACCGGGACTGCACGTTGTTTTAATCCCAAAATGCTCTTGAGAGAGAAGAGCTGCTAAAAGGAGGACTGGTTTGCATCCCAGCTGCACAAAGCTCTCTCAAAACAATATACGTGGACTGAATAAAGCAACTTTTTTTTTTATTGCGTTAGTCCATTAAAAGCCATGTCTCTCCTCCCACAACTTCTCTGCCTCCATAATCGTTAACTGGAAACAGGCAGAGTAACGAATGAACTTTTGCATGTGGTTGCTCAACCTTTTATTTCCACTTAATGCCAACATTGAATATTAACAGAGGACACGGCTTTGTAGCACTGCCGAATTCGCGTTATAGGTTATTTAAAGTGCAGCGTAGTATTAACAACATTGTATAATCCATATTGTGACACGGTGTCAAACCGGTGCAGCGACAACAGTAAAAGCCTCAGAGGAAAATTAAAGTTTGATGTAAGCAGCTGGACTCAGTCAATCAATCAATCAATTTTATTTATATAGCGCCAAATCACAACAAACAGTTGCCCCAAGGCGCTTTATATTGTAAGGCAAGGCCATACAATAATTACGTAAAAACCCCAACGGTCAAAACGACCCCCTGTGAGCAAGCACTTGGCGACAGTGGGAAGGAAAAACTCCCTTTTAACAGGAAGAAACCTCCAGCAGAACCAGGCTCAGGGAGGGGCAGTCTTCTGCTGGGACTGGTTGGGGCTGAGGGAGAGAACCAGGAAAAAGACATGCTGTGGAGGGGAGCAGAGATCAATCACTAATGATTAAATGCAGAGTGGTGCATACAGAGCAAAAAGAGAAAGAAACACTCAGTGCATCATGGGAACCCCCCCAGCAGTCTAAGTCTATAGCAGCATAACTAAGGGATGGTTCAGGGTCACCTGATCCAGCCCTAACTATAAGCTTTAGCAAAAAGGAAAGTTTTAAGCCTAATCTTAAAAGTAGAGAGGAGTGTCTGTTTCCCTGATCCGAATTGGGAGCTGGTTCCACAGGAGAGGAGCCTGAAAGCTGAAGGCCCTGCCTCCCATTCTACTCTTACAAACCCTAGGAACTACAAGTAAGCCTGCAGTCTGAGAGCGAAGCACTCTATTGGGGTGATATGGTACTATGAGGTCCCTAAGATAAGATGGGACCTGATTATTCAAAACCTTAAAAGTAAGAAGAAGAATTTTAAATTCTATTCTAGAATTAACAGGAAGCCAATGAAGAGAGGCCAATATGGGTGAGATATGCTCTCTCCTTCTAGTCCCCGTTAGTACTCTAGCTGCAGGACTCAGACTGAAAACTACATTCATTTGCGGAATTGAGCAGGGTTTTTTTTTTCCTACATTGATTTTACAGGAACTCAATGCAGATGTGTGCACCACAGTATGTGCTGTTACTTAAAAGGAACTTTACATCACATTAACAGGAGTTACAATGTCTCAATTTCTGAATTCAATGCATGTCAAGTGGAGCTGTTGGGACTGCGGGGTACGAGATGATGACATTTGAATCAGAGTATTGTATTCTCTAGTCCCTCCATAGCAAGTTGCATCTGTCAGAAACATGCACTGTGGTGGGGGTGGGGTGTGTGTGTGTGTGTGTGGAACAAGATGCACCTTTTTTCTGTAAATGTAACTCACACTGTAACAGCGTTACCCAGGAGGAAGGTATAACTGACGTGCACTTGGCAGCATGAGCTTTTATTTAACACGAACTCAATGTAGCACATGTGCACATGACAGCATGCGCCTTTACTTAACACGAACTCAATGTAGCGCATGTGTACATGACAGCATGCGCCTTTACTTAACACAAAGTCAATGTAGCGCATGTGCACAACAATGTGAAAAACACTGATGATAGAACATGGTGTCATGAGTCCCCAACACCGTGGTGTAAATTTGAATGCATGTCTGTAGTAAAGCCTGTCCCTTTTCCTTTCTTTGCTTGGGGTCACCGCAGTAGATCAGACATGGACTTGCACGTTGACTGATTTGATTTTTACAACAATTTTTTACACAGGATGCCCTTCCTGAGGGAACTCCACATTACATACAGAACTTGGCCTCCATGCTGTCCAAAAGCACAATGCCAATCTTGAAAATCTGTCCATTTTATTTCTGAGTTTTGACGGTTTTAAAAGAAGCTCTTTAAACTGGGCAGACTCAAAACAGAAGCATCTTCAAACCTCACACTGATCTGATCCAGCTACCCTCATTTCCACCAGATTTCATGACATATTCTACATGACTGGAAAGTTTCAAGATTCAATTTTTCCCCTCAGTTCCTGCCAGTTTACATTTCTCTTTTTGCAGGTGTCCTTAACACATAAAATCATTTTATATATCAGGGCTCAATTTTCCTCTGGAAAGGCGGTTTGCTGCCACGTGTTCTGGGTGACAAACGACTTTTGGGCAATGAAGCAATCCATCACAGCGCACACGCAGCCTCATCCGCGCATCAACATCTCTGCTTTACCAAATGCTGCCATTTTAATTTCACAGCAAATCCGCAGTCAATTCGATACACTCCGTTCTTCACTCGACACCAAACAAAACGAAACGGGGAAAAGACACCAAAACGTGTGCCTTACAAACTTTATTTCCAAACTCATGTCTTCTTATTTCAGGTATGTCAGCTGGAAAAGCAGCATTTCAGAGGTATATTTGAAATGACAGTCTGTACGGAGGAGGAAAGTGTCTATACCCACATTCCAAAATAAAGTAACAAAAAGCTGCTAAAAATCTACTTGTATAAAATGTCCTCGACACTCAAAAGATATACATTTTCTATTCTGCAAGCTGGAATTTGTTAAAAAAAACAAAACAAACAAAAAACAAAAAAAAAAAACAACAAAGTTACGATTTCAGAACAATCATTATTGAGCAATTATTGGAAACAGTCTTTATGTCATCAAGTACAGAGCAGAAGACCGATAATTTTGTACATAACTAATTATATACTCAAGTGGCAAATTGTTTAGGTAATTAATGTGACTGCTCATCTGATGGTAAAGGTCTAGACGAGAGCCCATTCCATATGATTTTTTTTTGGGTGTGGATAACGACAGTAAAAAAAAAAGAGATACTGCTTTATCTGCCGATATATCTGTAAAAAATGATAATTTGTAACATTTCATTATCAAAATTCTCTGAACAAAGAAATGGTCTGAGGTTTGGTGTTTTACAGTTTATACATGAACTTTTATTATAAATAACTACAAATATTACGAACAATCAAAGTATGTCACACTGCTTTCATTCAGATTGATAGTCTGTGTTTTGTATCCCTCACAATTTGCAGATAATAGAGTTACTGTCTATTTTGACCCCGTCTAGCTGGTGGCATAGCAAACACTCATCTTTCGGGGCTGTAAAACATCCAATCCGATTGAAAAATAAATGGTACCTGTTCGCTTTGGCTCTGGCTCTTGTACATAACATGACCAAGGGGTGACTGGGGTCCCAACCTTGCTGGACATAGTAAACAATGCTGTTGGAACGCCCTCTGCTGAACAAATTATGACATGGAAAAATTTGTGTTTTTCCGCATTGTTTATTCAGTAAAATAAAAGTGCTCATGTCAGAAAAACTTAAAGTAATACAGTTACCGTATATGAATGAATGGCCAATATCACCGGCCAATCAATATATCGGTCGGGCTTTAGTCTAGACCTTTACTCATGTAGAGGCATCTGGAAAATATTCACAGAGCTTCACTTTTTCCACATTTTGTGATGTTTCAGCCTTATTCCAAAATTGAGTAAATAAATTTTTCCCCCTCAAAGTTCTACTCACAACACCCCATAATGGCAACACAAAAAATCTTTTTGAAATTTTTGCCAATTTATTAAAAATATACAAAGAAATCAGTATGTTAACTCTTACTGAGTGTTGTTAGAAGGAAAGGTGATGTAACACAGTGGTAAACATACCACTGTCCCAGCTTTTTTGAAACATGTTGCAGGCATCCATTTCAAAATGAGCAAATATTTGCACAAAACAATTACGTTTATCAGTTTGAACATTAAATATCTTGTCTTTGTGGTGTATTCAATTGAATATAGGTTGAAGAGGATTTGCAAATCACTGTATTCTGTTTTTATTTACATTTCACACAACGTCCCAACTTCACTGGAAAAGGGGTTGTACATAAGTATTCACACACTTTGCTCAATACTTTGTTGATGCACATTTGGCAGCAATTACAGCCTTAAATCTTCCTGAATATTACGGCACAAGCTTGGTGCACCTACTTTTGGGCGGTTTTGTCCATTCCTCTTTGCAGTACCTCTCAAGCTCCATCAGGCTGGATGGGGAGCGTTGGTGCACAGCCATTTTCAGATCTCTCCAGAAATGTTCAGATTCAAGTCTGGGCTCTAACTGGGCCACTCAAGGACATTCAGAGTTGCCCTGAATCCACTACTTTGATATCTTGGCTGTGTGCTTAGGGTAATTGTTGTGGTGAAACATGGTCCAGTCTGAGGTCAAGAGCGCTCTGGAGCAGGTTTCCATCCAGGTGCCTTTTACTCCTCAAGTTCACGGACGATACAACATTGTATATACATACAACGATACAAGATACACTGTACTTATCTCTGATGGGGACAAGTCCGCCTACAGACGTGAGATTGACCACCTGGTGTCCTGGTGCAGACAGAACAATCTGGAGCTCAACACCCTCAAGACAGTGGAGATGGTTGTTGACTTCAGAAAGAACCCAGTCCTGGCCGCCCCCATCACTCTATTGTAGAGTCCTTCCGTTACCCGGGGATCACCATCACCCAGGACCACAAGTGGGAGCTGAACATCAGCTCTCTCATCAAGAGCACAACAGAGGATGTACTTTCAGCGGCAGATGAGGAAGTTCAACCTGCCAAAAACAATAACGGTAAACTTCTACACTGCCATCACTGAGTCCATCCTCTGCTCTTCCATCAAAGCCTGGTACGCTGCTGCCACTGCTAAGGACAGAAGCAAACTGCAGAATACCATCCATGCAGCAGAGAAGGTGATCAACTGCAGTCTGCCATCCCTACAGGACCTGTACACCTCCAGGGCCCTGAGGTGAGCAAGGAAGATTGTGGCTGATTCCTTCCACCCAGGTCACAAACTTTTTGTCACCCTCCCCTCTGGCAGGAGGCTGAAGTCCATCAGGACCAAAACCTCAAGACACAAACAATTTCTTTCCATCCACTTTACTTATAAATAATGCCAGAGATCCTCACTTACCATGCCCCCCCCAACTACGATAAAGTAAAGATTGGTCATGACAGCACTGAACGGTACTGTGCATCTATACTCCAATCACCTGTTGTTGAACAGAAATGTTTCTGCACCCTTCCCCAGAATTGTTCCTCAAGACAATCCTGTCTCAGAGGTCTACAGACAATTCCTCTGACTTCATGTTTGGTTTGTGCTCTGACATGCACTGTCAACTGTGGAATCTTATATCTAGACAGGTGTGTGTCTTTCTGAATCATGTCTAATCAACTGAAATTACCCCAAGTGGACTCCAATTAAGCCGCAGAAACATTTCAAGGATGATCAGTGGAAACAGGATGCACCTGTGCTCAATTTTGAGCTTCATGGTACAGGCTGTGAATACTTAAGTACATATATATATATATATATAATTTTTTTCACATTGTTATTATGGGGTATTGTGTGTACAATTCTGAGGGAAAAATGAACTTCATAAATTTTGGAATAAGGCTGTAACATAAAATGTGGAAAAAGTGAAGCGTTGTGAATACTTTCTGGAGGCACAGTATAGCTTCTTGAAGTAACATGATTTGGCGCTGTGTAAATAAATGGAATTTTACTTCTTAAGCAAGTGTCAAACCATAAATCAAAAGTGAAAACAGTGGGAACTGTTTCAATAAATATTTCTGAAACATTAGGCACCATTCAATTAAAATAACAGGCTTAAAACGGACTATCCCACGTCTCTTCTCAACTTTCCTTTTGCAGATACGCATGGCTAACCAAACCAAACGTTAAGCATGCTGCAAACATCGCACATCATCTACTTCCCTCTGGTTTTCTTGTATACGTCCTTTGAGAACCAACACATCCTTCATCCCTTACAAGCCACTACTCAAGAAAACAACATTAAAAATTTGAATTACAAACAAGAGCTGTGAACATATAAATGGCGTAACGGACACAAACATGCATAAAAATGATAAATATTAAATCATAGTCAACTTACGAACGATGCCCATTGGCATGCACAAACTCAAAGACTTGGAACATTCTCCCCGCAACTACTGAACGCTTGAGTCACCACTGCACTAGATTAAATACATCAAATGTTACAGTAGCCGTAAAAGAGCTGCCTTACGGTCAACATATGAATTAGACTGGAAAAAATAGTTTTCCATTTTATATGAGGGATTAGATGGTTTTGTGAGGTAAGGACTGTCCCTGTAGAGTTAAAATCCTATTTGGGTTTGTCATTGAAGCCAAAGTGCCGGCCCGATAAACACATTTATCTCTTATTTGTCAAACTATGCCACAGTTCTCCTGCACTGGATGCGTATCACAAATATGAAAGAAAAGTCTTCAAGATGCATGTATTGGAACACCAGCTCAGCCGAGAAACTTTGAAATTATTGCCTTCCCGTCAAGAGAGAAAATATTCTGAAAAAAATAATGGCACCTGAAGAACAGGTTTCACTGCAGCAGGAGTGAAATGATACTACCACAAAGAAAAAAAAAAAAAAGCACAATCACCTCGAGGTAAGAAACATCAATATTGAAATGCTTATTAAAAGCCTAGACGGACAAGACCTGGACAAAGAGTGGGCGGTCTCACTCTGCGGTTTGGAGGCTCAACTGTGGTTCTGGTGGTTGCTCCTTGTTCAGGATGATGCTGATGATGTCTCCCTCATGCTCCTTCATGTGCTCTATCAGCCGCTCTTTACTGGTGGACTCAAACCCACAGATACAGCAGCAAAAGAGAAGCATGCAGTACTCCAGGCCTGGCCCTGAGACAGGTACGTGGCCAGGATGCGGTCGGCCCTGTGCCTGAATCTGTGCAAGGTCCTTACCCTGGAGACCTTGGTCTTCACTGGGTCGCTGTGAAGAGTCTGTGTTGGCTGGAGAAAAGCATACCGAGCCTTCCACTGCCACACCAGCTGCCTGTCTTGATGTGGGCATTGGTTCCTTCTGTCCCATGCTTTTGTCCACTGAAGCCTGGGACACCACAGGCCACTCAGCCACCAACTCCACCTTCTGAGGAGCACTGAGGAGAAGACAGAATGAGGACTTAAAGAAAACACCAAGAGGGAGCATAAATTTAACCAAATTTAATGCCACCTTAAACACAAAGTACACTGGGGCCAAGTGCCCATGTAGGGGTGATTCTGGTGGAACAGTGCTGAGAACGTGCACACAAATGCCTCAACCCAGCAATTTCAGCACTTACGGTGAGTGTTGGGTCTGTGAACACACAACTAACTACTATGTTAGAATGTAGCACAATAAAAAGTACTCACCCTCACCAAAAACCAAGCGTCTGTCCAATCTGCTATTACAGATTAGTTTTTGTCTATTGTGATAGATTCTGAGTGACAAATCAGCAAAAATAAATGTCTCATTGGCACATTAACTGTTTATTACTTTATTGCTGAGAAATGTTCTGGAAGTTATTCGCGTTGGCTGACTGATTTCTGCTCTGTCTCTGTTTGAGGTGCAGTGCTGAGTGCAACGTAATCAAGCCTGGACTTATCTTTACTGGACTCATTCTGCAGCATGGAGTCAGCCTGGGGCCACATTTTGGAGCCTGGGAGACTTTTGGAACTGCTGGTTGTAGACTTTTACTGCCTCTCCATTGGTAATTATAACCACTGGAACTGACAAGTGCCTTGATGCTTGGTTCCATCATCTCTCTTGGGCACATTGGACATTTCTCTGTTATACTTTATTGGCCTTTGTTATTGTCTGTTTGGCCAAAGCAGATAGCCACCCCTGTGAGTCTTGTCTGCTTGAAGTTTCTTCCTACAATCAAAAAAGCCCAAGGGAGTTTTTCCTGACCATTATTGCCTACATACTTGCCAAGGGGGTTTGGTAAGGTTAGACCTGACCCTTGTGAAGCACCTTGGGGTGACTTGTGTTGTGTTTTGGCCCTATATAAATAGATAGTGCCCCCCCCCCCCCCAGTTGCCTGGAAAGGCGCTACAGTGACATAAAAGTGGCTTTCTGAAAATGTGGATTTTCTACTTAAAAGCACTCAGAGTAGCCAGACAGTGGGTGTGCAGTTTCTTCTGGAGGTGGCCGTATGTGGCCACATACAGCAGTGTTCAGTATAATAGTAGTGCTATGTGACTAAAAAGACTAATCCAGGTTTTGAGTATATTTCTTATTGTTACATGGGAAACAAGGTACCAATAGATTCAGTAGATTCTCACAAATCCAACAAGACCAAGCATTCATGATATGCAAACTCTTAAGGCTATGAAATTGGGCTACTAGTAAAAAAAAAAGTAGAAAAGGGGGTGTTCACAATAATAGTAGCATCTGCTGTTGACGCTACAAACTCAAAACAATTATGTTCAAACTGCTTTTTCGGCAATCCTGTGAATCACTCAGCTAGTATTTAGTTGTATAACCACAGTTTTTCATGATTTCTTCACATCTGCGAGGCATTAATTTTGCTGGTGTGAAACCAAGATTTTGCTCGTTTACTAGTGTGCTTGGGGTCATTGTCTTGTTGAAACACCCATTTCAAGGGCATGACCTCTTCAAGTATTTTGACATATCCAAACTGATCCATGATTCCTGGTATGCGATATATAGGGCCAACACCATAGTAGGAGAAACATGCCCATATCATGATGCTTGCACCATCCATGCTTCACTGTCTTCACTGTGACTTGAATTCAGAGTTTGGGGGTCGTCTCACAAACTGTCTGCGGCCCTTGGTCCCAAAAAGAACAATTTTACTCTCATCAGTCCACAAAATATTCCTCCATTTCTCTTTAGGCTAGTTGATGTGTTCTTTGGCAAATTGTAACCTCTTCTGCATTGTCTTTTATTTAACAGAGGGACTTTGCGTGGGATTCTTGCAAATAAATTACCTTCACACAGGCGTCTGTCACAGCACTTACAGGTAACTCCAGACTGTCTTTGATCATCCTGGAGCTGATCAATGGCTGAGCCTTTGCCATTCTGGTTATTCTTCTATCCGTTTTGATGGTTGTTTTCTGTTTTATTCCACGTGTCTCTGGTTGTCCATTTTAATGCATTGGAGATCATTGTAGATGAACAGCCTATAATTTTTTGCACCTGCGTATAAGTT
Organism: Thalassophryne amazonica; assembly: GCF_902500255.1. Lineage (NCBI taxonomy): Eukaryota > Metazoa > Chordata > Actinopteri > Batrachoidiformes > Batrachoididae > Thalassophryne > Thalassophryne amazonica. The sequence goes on from NC_047104.1 coordinate 9,333,829, forward strand.
TTCCCCTCTCCAATCAACTTTTTAATCAAACTACGCTGTTCTTCTGAACAATGTCTTGAACGTCCCATTTTCCTCAGGCTTTCAAAGAGAAAAGCATGTTCAACAGGTGCTGGCTTCATCCTTAAATAGGGGACACCTGATTCACACCTGTTTGTTCCACAAAATTGACAAACTCACTGACTGAATGCCACACTACTATTATTGTGAACACCCCCTTTTCTACTTTTTTTTTTACTAATAGCCCAGTTTCATAGCCTTAAGAGTGTGCATATCATGAATGCTTGGTCTTGTTGGATTTGTGAGAATCTACTGAATCTACTGGTACCTTGTTTCCCATCTAACAATAAGAAATATACTCAAAACCTGGATTAATCTTTGTAGTCACATAGCACTACTATAATTCTGAACACTACTGTACGCTTCATTTTGATGCTGGCAACCAGAATGAAAGAAAAACCTAAGAACCTAAATGAACAATAATTCTTTGGGCTCCCAGAAATAAAACTCACATCAGGACTTGAGCCACCATAAACAGTTTATATGGTCTTTCTTTTGGTGTCAAATTACTCCCAACATACAGACCCTTCTTTAACATATATGATGCGATCGATAACTATATAATCATATTTAAGATGACAGAAAAAAAAATACCCCTACATAAGTCACTATTGGCTCTCTAAACTGTTGTTGAAAGCCACCAGATTACATCATAACATATTCACGTCTAATTTGTGTATGGCGGGAAGCCGAAAGGCATGTTCTCTTGAAGCTTAATTTATTTTGTTTGCTTTTTTGTGGAGTGAGGTTGGGGGAAGGTCAAGAAGTCACTAAATCTAGTGAGAACATCACTAACTTGGTAATGTTGCACTGAGGCACCTGTGTGCTGGATTGTTTCCAGAAAAACAAACCACATGGTCTAAACATCATAGCTCATGTTCACTCACAATCCAAGTGATCCTCCTCATCTTTTTTTATCCCCAAGTAACCGCTCAACTGACACAAAGTCATTCCAATGGTACCCAAGGATCCTCCAGAGACCTGGTACCAAAGGCATCCAGCTGTCGCCTTAGGTCACCCGTTCGTGTCCGAGTCTCACAAACCATTCAGCAAGTCAGGAAGCACCAGAACCTGAAAGAATTGGACCTTTGTTCTCCTGCAAAGATAACCTGCGTCACCAAACACCTCTGACCTTTTACCTCATGACTCAAAAAGACCTTTCCAGGCGTCTCTGGATCTCAAAGTCCGAGGTCCCAGAGACATGAATGTCACCGCTGAGATAAGTGAAATTTCTCTACAAGTTCAACACTTTCACCACATACAGATGGTGACACAGAAAGTCGTTAAAAGCCTGGATCTTAGTCTTGATCCAGGATAATCCCAAACCCAGACACTCTGATTCCTCACTCAGCTTCTCAAGTGCTGCAATCAGAGTATCCATTGATTCAGCAAACATCACAGCATCATCTGTGAAGTCGAGGTCAATAAACCGTTCCTCACCATCAAAGGCACCAAAGCCAGTGGTTTCCATAACCCAAACCAAGCACCCAACAACCATTTTTAATGTAGTTTTACAAATATTTACTATATCTAAGATGGGACCTCTAAAAATAACCGACATAGGCCTGTAGGTGGCGAGGCATGCACATGACCACTAGTATGTGTGTAAAATCTCATGTTAAACTGTGTCAAAAATCATCATCTTTCCATTTTGTGCTTTTTTTTCATCATTTTCTCTTGGACAGTGGACATGTGAGGCTCGTCACATGGAGGCCGTAACCAGCTAATGTCCGTCCGGTCATTGGAACGTCTGTTTGTTGTGTGCGTTTACCGGCTGCTCTGGGACATGGCCTCGTTAATGGCTTTGTTAACTTGCTCGTAGTTGTAGTTCTTGTCCCCGGCGTGCTTCCACATGTGGGATTTCAGCGACGGCGGATGGCTGCACACGTATCCGCACAGCAAGCACCTGCAAAAGTGGTTTGAAGGGAGAGAAGAGATGACGAGCAATACAGCGAGAGCGGCTCAAGGCTAAGTGATTTAATATGTGTGCTGAGGTCTGACTAATCCCGTTACTGCTTTCTATCAAGTGACATCATTCCGACTTGAGCCTCCACCACGGAGGCTGAGCCTCAAAGACAAACAAGCAGAGCAAGAGGAAATAGGATTTACAGTGCGCTGGTGAAGGCATTTGTCAAAATTAAGAAAATCACAGATCATGATATTATGTACTATTCAAATTAATGAAAGCGGCTCACATTCCTACATTTGGGATTAAAGCCTGATCGCACGTTTAACAGCCAACAAAACGTAAAAGAAGACACTGAAACTAAATATCCTGTATGACTACACACCACCGACTACACCTGTGACCTTTACTTAACGTGCATCTACTTAAGTGAGATTATTAAATCTTTTTTTTTTTCTCGTGTATATGGGGCCAATATCTCTGATCAACCTACCTTAATCTTCCTTTGTCACCCGTTTATTGCTTCATCTCACATCCAAACCACCTTACTCCACTTTTTCTTTGATGTTTAATATTTCTTGTTCTGTCCAGTTTTATAGCTGCACACATCAAGAAACCTCAGCATCCTCATTTCTCACATGCCCAACTTCTTCTCCTGCACTCCCTCCACCACCCATGTCTCAGCCCCATACATTAACTCTCATGTGGATTTTTCAAAGCAGAGCAGGTCACTTAGGGATCAGGGATCTGATTTCAGGTATGTCCACTTGAGGCTACCCGACTACAGAGGGGTTTCCATTATCCTCCAAAGTGCACAATTTGAAGCATTGAAAATACACTTAATGTAATTGGTTAATGTCTTTCAAAAAGTAGCTTCAAAGTTGCGAGCAGTACCCCTCAGCCCCTCCTTTAGTTCAAGGTGTCAGATGTCTGAATTGGAATGACTGAAAAGATCCATGTGTATTACCTAACATGAACATCCCCACCAAAAACCGCGATGATCAGTCATGGTATTTTTGAGTTAATGCACAAAATGAAAACTCAAGATGGCAGCTGAGGTGGCCATATTGGATAGAGGAGCACAACTAAAACTAATAGGCTTGTGGAGAAACCTAGCCTGAACATCGACAGCAAAAACATAGTGATGATCCGTGACAGCGTTTGGAGTTAACCAATGGAATATGATTGGCCGTCAGCAGCCATCTTGGTTGGGGGAGTGCTAGCCTTACATGTCTTCCTGATGTCACGAGAGAACTACCACAGAAATTTCAGACCTCTAGCAGATCTTTAGTTACCATTAGCAAAATAAATGACAGATCTGAATTTTGATAAGCATCTTCCTGTACACAACTTGGACGTATCGTACAACTTTCAAATCAATCTCCAAGCAGTTCTTCAGTTATCATCACAAAACAAAAATGTTTATGTGTTGGACAGACATCATGCAAGATGACAATACCCTCCATGCAGTTATAGGTCATATGACATTTTAAGATACACGTGGCGCTACTCATGGATGAAGTAAGAGAAGACAGCTTCTTAAAACTTATAAGAGATTATGTTATGGAAATACTGAACTTGGGAAATAAAAAAAAAAAAAAAAAAAAAAAAACAGCAATATGTAGCAGGCCTCCCCACCCATCACCATCGCTATTGAAATTACAGTTCTTGCAAGAGGATCAAACCCTGCAGTCTCATTCTGTCAGCCAGTGGAAATGCTGCCATTCTGCCAGTGTTCTGTCGATATTCGGAAAATATCTCTAAATCTTTATGCAAATCTCATACGGAAACCAAGCTTGTATCCTTGGACAAGACACTTCAACTGGATCACCCCAGTCCACCCAACTCTAAATGGGTACCAGCCTCAGACCTGCAATGGACTAGCATTCCATTCAGGGGGACTCTTTTACGGTACAGTAACCAGAGTTCAGCATCAGCCCTTTGGGACTCATGGCCCAGAAAGGATTTACTCTTAATATTTCAATCATCACAGCTGTTCTATCCACACTCCACCTGTAGAATATTCGGGCTGCAGAACTCTTATTAATTCTGTGAACTTCCTCCCTTCTGCTGCTCCACAACATGATATCATCTGCAAAAAAATGCATGAATCGTAATACCATAACCAGATCAAAATGGGGTTAAAGACAAACCTCTGGTAAAAGATCTTGTACATTACTAAGATACTGGTCCTATCTAGGGTTGAGGTTTCTCCAGGCAAGTCCAAACCACTTGGTGTAGATCATAAGCCTTCTCCAGATCAACAAATACCATCAGAAACTCCTCCTGTTTTAGTTCATGCTTCCCCATGATGCATTTCAAAAAGAACACCAGCAGTCAGTCCTCTACCTGGTACCTATTCCTTGGACCTCCTCTCTACATGCCTTTACCAGAACTTCATTCTGGATGAAAGCAGTTCGATCAATCGCCAATTAAGTCAGGTGTCAGAAGCACAGATTGTAAGGGTGTAAACTTTGTTCTTACTTACAGAATCCTGGGCTTATGCTCTGCAGTGAATACGCACACGTTGTGTTCCTCACCGATATTGCTCCAAAAGCTGAACAGCCTGGTGCTCCCCGGGGTGCTTCCTCATGTGGCTCTTCAAGCTATTCATGTTGGTGGTGGCAAAATCACAACTACAACATCTGGAAGACAGAAAAAAAAAAAATCAGGAACAAACCATACATAAACACATTAACTGTCTTAGGCCGACATGTTCCTCTTTGCAAGTCGTCATGCCTGAGAACATGCACTGCCACATCAACGACATCACAGAATCACTTTGGGTCTTGGATGGTAATCTCACAAGCAGACGACTGGTCCATCCGCACCTCTCCAAAGCAACCATCTATCTACTGCATCGGGTGAAAGATGATCTTCTCCAGCTGCTAGTATCCTCCATGCTGGATGGTGTCCAGAGATCGGTGTGTGCTTGCCGTTTCTGTGAAGCGTACAGTGGCATTTCATGTAATGTGTTTAACCTGCAAATCATCCAGAGTTTTATCAGCTTTATTTCTTTACCTCCTGTTTCATTAGAGATTTGGAACATGTGAGCAACCTTGTGGTTTCCTGATGCTTTGTTTGCCCTGGTGGTTGCCATCCAGGACCCAAGGCGTTCCTGTGGTGTCATGGAAGTGGCAAAGCGGAGCACTAGCGCATGCTCCCAGACTTGACTGGTGCTTTCCAGCCCCTCTCTCGTGTGCACGGCTTGTCTGTGGTGACCGTACGACAAGTGAAGCTGAATGGAAAGTGTTTGGAACATGACCAGAACACTCTCCACACCCTGTAAAATGCCTGCAACTATGTGGTGGGTAATGGCGTGTGCTATACGTGCCTCTAAATGTCACAAACATAGCATTTCAAACATAGTCATTCCAGGGGTACCCAAGGATCCTCTATAGAAACAGAGTACCAAAGCGTCATCTCCTTAGGATATTGGTTTGAGTCCAAGTCTTACAAGCATAATAACACAGGAAGCATTAGGACCCGGAATACTTGGACCTTCATTTTCCTGCAAAGATATCTGCATCATCAAACACCTCATTACTATACAAGATCTGCCCAGGTGGCTCTTGACGTCAAAGTCTGAAGATCCAGAGACATGAATGTCACTGCCGAGAATTTATTTATACATCATCATATAACAATGAAGCTGCCTCAAGGTGCTTCACATAGCTAAGGTCTAACCTTGTCAACCCCGCTGAGCAAGCACATGACGAAGCACATTATCCATGAAGTTGAGGGCTTTAAAACCTGGATTAAGAAGAAAGCCCAATGACAGTAACAATCCGACATATTTCCTCTATGCATTTTTCCACATTTTTTAAGTCGCTGTGACAATCCCTCAGTGGTGAGGAAGACTGTCCCTTGTTCGATTCCCTTACAAAAATCTACACAACAATCAAATCTAGAAATGCCTGCGCATGGTAATGTCATCGTACACCGACAAACACTTCGTCCTTGACAGATCCTTATTGTAGTTCGACAGATGGGAAATCCCAGAATGATAGGGGTCTGAAGAGCTGTTGTAGTCTTCATTTACCCCCCCCCCCCCCCCCCCCCCCCCCGATCTGTTGCCCAAGTTTCTTTTTTGCCATTTAATAAATGCTCGTCAGTGGCCTCAGTGAAAGTGCACAGAGTTACTGTTTTGTTGTCTTTTGGCTGATACTCTTGTTATTCTGCAGTTTGTGGGTTGATAACTTTCCAAATTGATACTGTGTGCAGGTACACTGGAGCACAAAAGAGAACAAATCAATGTTGTATCCCGGACGCACTAAGTATTCATCGTGCTCTCCGCTGCTTTCTGTGAGGAAAACAAAAAAGGCCTCGCCTGAGGCTGACTTACAGTTATAGCAGCAGTCTATTTGGAAGCACTCTGATAAAATAGTGCGCACATTACTGGACACTGGAAAACTGGATTATGCTGCAAAAGTGACTTGACAAGTACGTGGACATTTCTGAGACTTGCCACAACTAGAACGTAATAAATCCAGTCATTAGTGACTTTTTGCAAACTCACACCTTATACAAGTTTTATTTAACCGAGAAGTACAGCTGCACATTCAGGGCCTTGCTCAGAGGCACTTCAGGAATGTGACTGAAAACGGAATCAAAAGCTGTCTTTTCACTTCCCTGACCTAGAATATAAACTGTCGCCTGGTGCACATTTCAAACTAGAGGTGGTGTATGTGTGTCACAGCGGCGCCACGGCTCAAGTGCCTATATGCATTTAGAATGACGACATCTCTGGTGGTGCCGGTGGAACAGTTTTCTGTACAAAGTGGACAGAATAATGGCTTAAGACTATCTCAGAATATATCAGCAAAACCTCACATCATCAGATAAACTGATTAAGCAGGGACACAGCTGGGAGTCCCAACAGCACAAAGACCCCAAAGACATCAAAGCCAGCAGTGAAATGGACAAACCAGACTCGTGCTGAGCTTTTAGAATGGCCATCCCAAAGTCTTGATCTCAGCATCTTTGAAAACATCAGGTCCTTGTTTTATGAAGCACTATTAAGGACAACAGACTGAGACTAAGGCTAAAAAGGTGGTGTGCTACAGTGACACGTGTGTTTGACAGCTGAATGATTCTCTGCTTCCATCGATCAAATTGTCATGCCATCAATCTTCCACTGGGCAAAAATAGGGACATCACAATTATAACTTTGGATTTTGATTCAGAATGGGCAAAAATGTGGGAAATCACAATTTTAACTTTGGATTTTGGTTCAGATTTGGTGAAAATGGGAAAAATTGCAATTATAACTGGTTTGTGGTTCAGATTAGGCAAAAATGGGAAAAATTGCAATTATAACTTTGGTTTGTGGTTCACATTGGGTGAAAATGGGAAAAATTGCAATTACAACTTTGGTTTGTGGTTCAAAGTGGGTGAAAATGGGGAAATCACAATTAAAACTTTGGTTTGTGATTCACAGTGGGTGAAAATAGGGAAACTGCAATTAAAACTTCGGTTTGTGGTTCAAAGTAGACAAAAAAGGGGAAATCGCAATTAAAACTTTGGATTTTGATTCAGATTGGGTGAAAATGGGGAAATCGCAATTATAACTGGTTTGTGGTTCACAGTGGGTAAAAACAGGGAAACTGCAATTAAAACTTTGGTTTGTGGTTCCGAGTGGGCACAAATGGGGAAAATCACAATTCTAACTTTGGTTTGTGGTTCAGATTAGGCGAAAATAGGGAGAATCACAATTAATACTTTGGTTTGTAGTTCTGGTTTGGCGAAAATGGGAAAAATTCCAATTATAACTTTGGTTTGTGGTTCAAAGTGGGTGAAAACGGGGAAATCGCAATTAAAACTTTGGTTTGTGATTGACAGTGGGTGAAAATAGGGAAAGTGCAATTATAACTGGTTTGTGGTTCACAGTGGGTGAAAATAGGGAAATCGCAATTAAAACTTTGGATTTTGGTTCAGATTGGGTGAAAATGGGGAAACTACAATTAAAACTTCGGTTTGTGGTTCAAAGTGGGCGACAAAGGGAAAATCGCAATTACAACTTTGGACTTTGGTTCAGATTGGGTAAAAATGGTGAAAATCGCAATTCTAACTTTGGTTTGTGGTTCACAGTGGGTGAAAATAGGGAAACTGCAATTAAAACTTTGGTTTGTGGTTCCAAGTGGGCGAAAATGGAGAAATCGCAATCAAAACTTTGATTTGTGGTTCACAGTGGGTGAAAATAGGGAAACTGCAATTAAAAGTTTGGTTTGTGGTTCAGATTAGGCAAAAATGGGGGAAAATCACAATTATAACTTTGGTTTGTGGTTCAAAGTGGATGAAAATGGGGAAATCGCAATACTAACTTTGGTTTGTGGTTCACAGTGGGTGAAAATAGGGAAACTGCAATTATAACTGGTTTGTGGTTCACAGTGGGTGAAAAAAAATTTGGTTTGTGATTCACAGTGGATGAAAATAGGGAAACTGCAATTATAACTGGTTTGTGGTTCACAGTGGGTGAAAATAGGGAAATTGCAATTAAAACTTTGGATTTTGGTTCAGATTGGGTGAAAATGGGGAAACTACAATTAAAACTTCGGTTTGTGGTTCAAAGTGGGCAAAAAAGGGAACATCGCAATTACAACTTTGGATTTTGGTTCAGATTGGGTAAAAATGGAAAAAAATTTGCAATTTTAACTTTTGATTTGTGGTTCACAGTGGGTGAAAATAGGGAAACTGCAATTAAAACTTTGGTTTGTGGTTCCAAGTGGGCGAAAATAGGGAAATCGCAATTAAAACTTTGATTTGTGTTTGAAAGTGGGTGAAAATGGGGAAATCGCAATTAAAGCTTTGATTTGTGGTTCACAGTGGTTGAAAATAGGGAAACTGCAATTAAAACTTTGGTTTGTGGTTCAGATTAGGCAAAAATAAGGAAAATCACAATTATAACTTTGGTTTGTGGTTCAAAGTGGATGAAAATGGGGAAATCGCAATTAAAACTTTGGTTTATGATTCACAGTGGGTGAAAATGGGGAAATCACAATTCTAACTTTGGTTTGTGGTTCACAGTGGGTGAAAATAGGGAAACTGCAATTATAACTGGTTTGTGGTTCACAGTGGGTGAAAATAGGGAAACTGCAATTAAAACTGGTTTGTGGTTCAGATTAGGCAAAAATGGGGAAAATCACAATTATAACTTTGGTTTGTGGTTCAAAGTGGATGAAAATGGGGAAACTGCAATTAAAACTTTGGTTTGTGGTTCCAAGTGGGCAAAAATGGAGAAATCGCAATTAAAACTTTGATTTGTGGTTCACAGTGGGTGAAAATAGGGAAACTGCAATTAAAAGTTTGGTTTGTGGTTCAGATTAGGCAAAAATTGGGAAAATCACAATTATAACTTTGGTTTGTGGTTCAAAGTGGATGAAAATGGGGAAATCGCAATTTTAACTTTGGTTTGTGGTTCACAGGGGGTGAAAATAGGGAAACTGCAATTATAACTGGTTTGTGATTCACAGTGGATGAAAATAGGGAAACTGCAATTATAACTGGTTTGTGGTTCACAGTGGGTGAAAATAGAGAAATCGCAATTAAAACTTTGGATTTTGGTTCAGATTGGGTGAAAATGGGGAAACTACAATTAAAACTTCGGTTTGTGGTTCAAAGTGGGCGAAAAAGGGAAAATCGCAATTACAACTTTGGATTTTGGTTCAGATTGGGTAAAAATGGTGAAAATTGCAATTTTAACTTTGATTTGTGGTTCACAATGGGTGAAAATAGGGAACTGCAATTAAAACTTTGGTTTGTGGTTCCAAGTGGGCGAAAATAGGGAAATCGCAATTAAAACTTTGATTTGTGTTTCAAAGTGGGTGAAAATGGGGAAATCGCAATTAAAACTTTGATTTGTGGTTCACAGTGGGTGAAAATAGGGAAACTGCAATTAAAACTTTGGTTTGTGGTTCAGATTAGGCAAAAATAAGGAAAATCACAATTATAACTGGTTTGTGGTTTAAAGTGGATGAAAATGGGGAAATCGCAATTAAAACTTTGGTTTATGATTCACAGTGGGTGAAAATGGGGAAATCACAATTCTAACTTTGGTTTGTGGTTCACAGTGGGTGAAAATAGGGAAACTGCAATTATAATGGTTTGTGGTTCACAGTGGGTGAAAATAGGGAAACTGCAATTAAAACTTTGGTTTGTGGTTCAAAGTGGGCGAAAATGGGGAAATCGCAATTAAAACTTCGGTTTATGGTTCAAAGTGGGCGAAAATGGGGAAATCGCAATTAAAACTTTGGTTTGTGGTTAAGAATAGGCGAAAATGGGGAAAATCACAATTATAATGATGGTTTGTGGTTCAGATTGGGCAAAAATGGGAAAAATTGCAATTATAACTTTGGTTTGTGGTTCAAAGTGGGTGAAAATGGAGAATCGCAATTAAAACTTGGATTTGGTTCAGATTGGGTGAAAATAGGGAAAACTGCAATTCTAACTTTGGTTTGTGATTCACAGTGGTTGAAAATAGGGAAACTGCAATTAAAACTTTGGATTTAAAACTTTGGATTTTGGTTCAAATTGAGTGAAAATGGAGAAAATCGCAATATAACTGGTTTGTGGTTCACAGTGGGTGAAAACAGGTAAATTGCAATTAAAACTTTGGATTTAAAACTTTGGATTTGGTTCAAACTGAGTGAAAATGGGGAAACTGCAATTATAACTTTGGTTTGTGGTTCAGAGCAGGCAAAAATGGGGAAAATCGCAATTATAACTTTGAGTTTTGGTTCAGATTGGGTGAAGATGGGGAAAATCACAATTATAACTTTGGTTTGTGGTTCACAGTGTGTGAAAATAGGGAAACTGCAATTAAAACTTTAGTTTGTGGTTCAGAGTGGGTTAAAATGCGGAAATCGCAATTAAAACTTTAGTTTGTGGTTCAGAGTGAAAATGGGGAAATCGCAAATACAGCTTTGGTTTTTCAATCTTAGTGGGCAAATATAGGGAAATCATAGTAAAAGCTTTGGTTTTTGGTTCCGGAACTTCACCAGATAATGTTGAGTGTGTCTTGCAACGTTCCACAAACAAACCTTCAATAGTATTTAGTTTTAATACAGTAAAACCTCATTCCAAGAATATAAAACCAAACCACTGTTTTGCCACTTCAAGTGTTTCTCTTTTGAGTCATATTTCCTCCAGCAGCGCATACATTTTGGCGTTGGTCAAATTTTCGCATCATTTCCACTCATTGTGGGCAAAGAGGTTTCACATTCACAGAATACGAGCTGTTGAATGGGAAAACGAAACCACAACAAAGACAAAATTAATTTCTGGGCTATCAAGTGCGCACAAAAAAGAAGAAAATTCAGACCGAATCTCTGACTATGACTTCGGCCAAAACATTTTAGTACAGCCAAAAATAAAACCCATGCCCAGGTCTGTGCCTAGAAACCAACATGTAAGTGAATCAATTCTGCAAAGACGAGCAGCCAAATATTGAACCAGGATTCCGTGTTAATGTCTTAAAGAGCGTTGAGTCAAAGTCATCAAATATTCAGTGTAATTTAGACCCTACGCTCCCTTCAGAAATCCCAGGGGTGTTTTTTTTCTTATTAAAGAAGTTGAACATTCATTCTTCCCCAGAAATGAGAACAATTCAAAGAAACCACTCAGACTCATGTCCCCGATGAGTGTACGTAAACCTGTGATCACAGCTGAAGGTTCAAGTGTCTATGATGTCACCTGTTGAAGTGGATTCTAGCTATCGAGTCCGCAGTATGCCCCGGTATCTGTTTCGGATAGCGTTTGTAACTGGAAACAGCAGCCTTGTAATTAGAACCCAGCTGACCTTTTGGAACGGAGGAAGACACTGATGGATGTTTGAGCATTTCTCTATATCTACTTGACCTTAGAGCAAAGGTGATGGCGCACCATTAAGAAAGCTGGCGCAAGCAGAAATACATCACAGTGTGTGTGTGGCCAGAGTGTGCCAGCTGCTGTCCTCACCAGGCCATGACTGGGCAAACACTGCCACCTAATGGGCCTTTGTAAAAGTACACTTTCACACAGGAAAATCTGCACATATTTACTCACACGGGAATCTACTGCTGTCCTGAATGATTCACGGCAACATTACACAAAGCCAGTTGACACTACAAATTACCCAATGTGCTCAAATTGTTATTTTTAAACCCAAACATGAGCCTAATTCTTGTCATTTTAATTTTCTACAAATCTGATGTTAAATAGGTGTTAAAATGTTTTTTTCCTTATTTACTGCAAAGTACTGCATGATGATATATTTAAGGATTACTGTATTTTCCAGAGTATGAATCACACATTTTTCCCTGTATTATCAGCTATTAAATTTGAGATTTTTGTGGAGTGTATTTATTATTATTGACATTTATGATTGGAGCTTATTTTGTTTGTGCTTTGATTGCTGTGAAATTCCTATATATAAATTTAGTATAAAATAATGAATGCGTGTTTTGTTTTGTTTTTTGGTGTATCAGTCCTGGGACCTCCCAAACTACTAACAAAAAGTGACATAAACCGGAAAAAACTTTAAATGTCAAAAAATAATATATGTACATATTTGTTTCATTGTGCTTCACACATCTCAGTGAATCTTTATTCTCCTCTAACAAACAAACAAACAAAAACAACAAAAAATCAAAACTTTTTATAACTAAAATATTTGGCAGCTTGTCATTTTAAGTGCCATTATGTCTTTAATCTACATTCTGTTATATTTGGGCATAACTTGATAAATTCAGCATTTGTACTGTGGGGAGTTAAGGCAGCTGAATATAGGTGGTGCACAAGGTCGCCCCCTTTTCACGTTTTTAGTGATTTTTGAGGGATTTGTGTGCAACATACCTTTATCTACCAACCTGATTTGTTCTCGTCTATCACAGTGGCTCAGTAGATAAGGAGCTATTGGCCATTATCCCCTGTGTGTCCTTGTCCAACACACTTAATCGGCATTGTCCCAGTCCACCCAGCGGTAAATGGGTAATGGTCATGACTCGGGAAGTAACCACAGATGGACTGGGATTCCATCCAGGATGACTCGTAGACACTCATCCACTTTACAGAATCCAGAGATAAACACTGAGAAACAAACCTCAGACCCCAGCACATCTGAGCCTGACACGACTTGACTAGTGGTCACTAGGGGGGTGTCAAGTCATTTTATACAGCTATGGTCATAATAGTCCCTAGTTGCACAAGCATTTCCCAATTTATTCTCTCATTACATACAGTATTTTATGATGGCACAATTACATTAGAACACAAGTATATTATTGATGTCTTTACATGAAAATAGCCAAAAATTTCAAGATGCACAAAGAACCTTTATTATTTAACATGCATAACAGTGCCTCACTGTTTCATTGTTCCATGCAAGTGCTACGTTAAAGATTGGCCAGCAGACTTCCCACATTTACTGTAATTGTATCAAATGCTTCAAAACACTGAACCATTTCAATGCAACTGCTTCATACTGATTCAGTGGTTCAAAACGCTTTGGTTTCTCCGTCACTAATAATTAACCATAAAATGCATCAGCGACCAGTAATTATTATCGCACATGCACGGACAGACTTACAATCATGAATACTTGCTAACCAGGACATCAAGTAACGTGTGACATGTCCTTTAAACACAAACTTACTGAAGAAAGAAGCAGAGCAACTCACCTGAACCTCACATAACGTTCAGTCCGACAGGTACCTGATGCCTGCTTTTCTGTCAATGTTCCTGGCACCCAAATCACCAGTTTGGTCACTTTCTATTGTTTTCTACTGTATTGTTACATTTGGCTTGATGTGATTACAAAGCAAGTTTTTGTTTTTCTTTAGTTTGACCGCTTTACAGTAATTCACGCCCATTTACGGTAGCACTGTATAAACATATGATTGTCGTAATTTTTTTTTTACAACATCTGACGTACGATTTCAAAACAGACTGACTTATATCTCACGCAAAATACTCTGGCAGAAATTTAAAAAATGTGTAAACATGCAAAAATATACACTTCTCACATGCCTTACCTTGGTCTCCAACCTTGTTTTCTTGGGGTGTTCCTGACTCTAGGCTGAATAAACTGAGGCTCCATTTGGCTGCTCATTCTGTGTCTCACAACCTACTATTTAACCACCAGAAGCGTGCCTCACTGTGAGCTATGAACACATTTTAAATTCTGTGCTTGTGTTTTGTGTAAGATCACTCCTGTGGACTGAAGAGCGACAGCACAGAAGGACACACCATCAACATTAAATGAGACAGAACTTTATTAATCCCTTGGGGAGACTCCTTTGATCACGCAGAAACTGGGGAGAGCTGAAATCTGGATCAAGGACAAACGCCTGCGAAAAAATTAAAGTTGATGGGACAAATATTTTGGAGAAATTAGCCATTATAGCTAACCAGCAAACAATGGACGTTGTGCTGCAATGCACTATGGAAGTTCGGGACTTTAGGGTTTATATGTTGTTACTGTGGTTCATGTTTGTTTAACAATGTTGTTAGTGTTATTGATTTACTGTGTTTTTGTCGTTCAATTGGTTTAGTCAGTTAGTTAAGTGTCCATATTGCCGTTACCATGAGTGAAAAGTGTAGTGCCTTGATGTCTTCTGCCACATCTCTGTTTGTAGGTGTGTAAAAATTAAAGCACCTGCTTGTGGTAGAATGTGGAAAAGACAAAAATCTCTCTGTGCATACGTGTATGAGTGTGTGTATCTTCAATGACGGACAAGCTGACACTTTCCGTTTGGTGTGCTTATGTATTTTGGGTCAAGGATGAATGCTGTGAAAACAGCATTCATCCTTTGACTAATTGATAGGACTAATATTTTTGGAGAAACTATGGATATTAGCTAACACTGCTAATTACATTCTGGACTAACACGCCATTCCAGCAGGGGGCAGGTAAATCATCGTTATATTAAAAGCGTGCGTGCGTAATACGTTAAAAATACATGGATGACAAGAAAGTGAAAACCACCGACAAGGAGGACTCCACTGAATTTTGGAGGTAATCTGGATTCGGATTCTGGCTCAGGATAGCACTATTGGCACCTAAGGATTGCGCCAAAACTACTGCACGGATTTTGATGAAATTTTCACGACAGATAGATACCACAGATAGGGGAGGGAAGACTCCACTGAATTTTGGAGGCGAGCCGGATTTGATTGGTGGATGTCACAAATCTGTTCTCATCTCCATTGTGGTCCATTTAAAAATCCAAATGACAAAATAGAAGTAATACTAAAATAATAATAACGATAATGAATGTGTATATGATAAGAATCTAAACATTTTATAAATACATTAAGACAGTAAATTAACATTAAAAAATGATGGAATTAAAAGAAAACAAAAGGGCTGAGTTCTTCTTCAAACACTGTTGGGGTCTAAGGTCCTCAAAACATTCTGGACTCACACATCATTACAACTCATTATAGAAACTTTGCACAATTTATTACCACCCTTGAAAAATGTCAGCTACCTATTTTATAAACACTACCCAATCTAGAGGCCCATGGATCCCCATAGGCAGCATGACAGTCCTTTGTTTATGATTGCAAGCAGAACTAATTCAGGTCTGAGAGAACAGAGTTCCTGCTGTCTCTGTAGCTGTGGCATGTGCACTAATCAAACTGATCTCTGCCAGTGCATTTATACAAGCGTTTACAGCAACTCACCGATAGGGTTTGTCACAGCTGTGAATCCGCCGGTGGTTCCTCACGCCAACATACGTAGCGCTGGTGTAGTCACACACATCACATTTGTACATCTTCTGCAGGATACACTCTGGACAGAGAGAGAAATTATCACGTTAGACAATGACACAATAAATAAAAATAATACAACACCTAAATAGATCCTTGTGATTTGACTGGCTGGCTGTATGTCAGGTACATTATTTGTCCCACTGGTATAAGTGATGTCCACACCTTGGATTTTTGTCCAATACGTTTTGCTTCGTTAGGGTCTCATAAAAATGCTTTTATGTTGTGAAAAAGCTAAATCCTGTAGCTGCAGTGCACGCTGGGACATATATAGCGGCTGTAAAAGCGCTGTCAGATGAAGAATTGTACAAATTCCTGTTGTGATTTTTTGCTGGACTGAATAAACGGACATGGGTTTCGACACACACACCAGTGAGGAGCAAACTGGCACATACTGATCTCAGTACTGCGGCGGCTCACTTGCCTGATGGACTGAACCACTGGGTGGACAAATCCTACTCTGCCCTTTACAGTGAGCTTCCTGTTCCTACAAGAAAAACCTTTCTAATTTTAAATAAAATTTGCAGTGACAATCTATTGAGGCATCATATAAAACAAATAATGTTTTCCATTCATGCAACAGAAAGAATATTTGCACAAGCTGAAAGTTCCACATGCATAAATGCTCATTATTTGAATGACAACAAGAGGCGATGGCTAAGACTACAAACAGGAAAAACAAACAAACAAAACAAATAAAAAACCCCAAATGCCCATGATTTTAAAACCTGAAACGCGCCTTACATCTTAAAATGTTCCAGGGTCACGACATAACAAATTTAAAAAGACATCTCTCACCTTCATCGGTTACTCGTTCTGGCTCCTTCTCCTCCATCTTGGCTGCTGGGTCATTGGTGAAGCTGTGATGCTCCTTCTGATGACTCCTCAAGTGACTCTATTGAAGGAAAAAAAAAAGAAAAAGAAAATGACAGAAATGACCTCTAACCCTGTCAAGAAAGTCTCTGTGCGACTGCACACTTTCTTCTGCATTGTACAGTGAAAAGATGCTCCTCATTTCAGTTGAGGAATTAAAGCACAAAGATTTTATCCACTTTAAATGGCTTCTTTCAGGAACCAAAGTAAATATTTAAATGCTCAGGAAACACAAAGCATTGTAAAAAAAAGAAAAGAAAAAAAGAGCACTTTTGCATGCCGGAGTACTCTGATACAACCTGAAGCTCGTAAAACATCCAGACGGCACAGAGCTTTGCTGAAACACTGCGTGTTTAATTGGCCTTGATCTCAACTAATACGACTCCTGTGCCAGCCATCACCCTTCACAATTACAAAGCTTCTCCACCTAACTCCCCGATCTGATGGTTAATGCGATAAATGTAATATTCTCTGCTGCAAATCGACACAGTCCCACATGGCCGTGGAATCAATAGCTTTCTTCTGTACATTCACCATCTCACAGAGGCAAACTTTTACTGCAACTCTGAACCGAGATCCCAACTTTCTCTGACAACTTCTATCATTTCACACGAGCAATATATGTTATTGGCGAGCCATCACTCTGTTTGGGTGCATTTTAGTGTCGAGGAAGGAGAAACAAACATCAATTTCTACTCGTATACAGATGCTGGGGGCTCCAAAAGTGCTTAGAAACATCAATTCAATAGCTCCAATTGGAAAAATGTAAAATCCAAACAAAGCAAAGAGGAGAAACTGCTCTATTTTCAAAGGACGCATAAGTTAAAATAAATTTAAGCTACTGATTTTAGTCATGCTGTCAAAGGCATTTATTTGAACAGCGTCAAATCACAAGTCACCCCAAGATGCTTCACAAGAGCAACCTTAGACAAAGACTAAGCTCAGACGAAGATTCCAAATTTGATGCATGTAGACTGTGATGTCGCAGGCAGGATAACTTGTATTGCTTTGTTAAGGCAGATAAATATTTTTGCACAGGTAAATGTTTGCGCTGTTATTCTAACTATTGTTCATATAGTATCTTGAAGCCTCCAACAGTAACTTTCTTCAAACATCACAATCCTAACTACTCTGTTTCCTCACCTTGTAGCAGAAGGTGTCTGGGCACTGCTTGCACTGGTACATCCTGGTCTTGCAGTGATGGACCATGTGGCTCTGCAGGTCCTTGCTGTCTGAGGCGATGTGCTCACAGATGGGACACTGGTACGGCTGCCTCTGTCTGTGCACGCGAAGGTGATGCTTAATGCAGCCCTTGTTGCTGCCGCTGTAGAGGCACAGGCGACACCTGTAAGGTCTTTCCCCCCGGGGATGTACTCCACAAGACCCCCATCAGCAGAAGCAACCACCCCGTCCACTCCTGTGTAGCTTCCAGGGCCATTCCCCGTGACTGTGTCAGCTGGTACTCGATTCTGAGAGTTATCCTGAAGTTCTTTTAAGATATCTTCATCAGAAGCATTCTGGTCAGAACGCTCTCTGAGTCTTTCAATGACAGTGAGCAGAGACATGCTGATGCCGGCTTTTGTAGCAGGACTCTGCTCTACCTCTGCTAGCTCCAGGGTCTCAAATCCCTCTTCCCTGCCCTTACCGCGATGTTCCAAGTCCAATAAAGTGGCTGTTGTCCCCACTTGTGAAGGCTTCTGTCCTGTTGTAGATGTAACCTCTGCTGGTTTCTGGCCTGTGTTTGGACTCTGTTCCATGCCGGTTGTAGACTTCAGACTTATTTTGTTGCTGGCCATAGAGAGCTCTGAGGTCCTCATAGGCATAGCAACTAAAACCTCTGCCGCCAGTGAGTGAAGACGGAGAGACTCCGAGTGTGTCCTCTTACGCCCAGCTGGAGGAATATTTTCATCCCGATGAGAGTCGTTACATAAACTGATGGAGGACTTAATATCGTGCCCTGACTGCTGACCCTCGTTACTGTTAGCGCCATTGCCATTGTCTTCCTTGGTGTTTTTATGGGCAGCAGGTTTAATGTTACCCTGCTCCACTGCATCCAGTAGGCTCTCATCCCCATCCAAGTCTGGGTTGAGAAGAAGAGGGTTGGTTGACATGAGTGCATCTTCAGCAGAAGGCAGGCGTTCTACAATCACATTCATGTGGCCGACACTGTTCGGACTGCTGTTTATAATCTTTTGAGCTGATGACAGTAAGGTGTCTGCAGTCAAGGCATCGTTATAGGCACCTTCACTTTCCACCTTGGCCTCCGTAGTCACTTGCACCTCAACCACAGGCTCCTCCTCCTTGATGGGGTATATAATTTCCGCCTCTCCGGTTTTCGGGCTCCCACTGGGATTTGAAACGGGATGATTCATCACATCACTTTTGTCTTGTGCAGTCAACGGCACGTGCATCTGCAGCTCAAAAGCGGAGGATATTTTTTGCAAGTGCTCTCCTTGGAGAACCGAGGAGAGGACTACTACCTCCTCCCTGGCTGCAGTTGTTTTAGCAGGGAGCACTGCTGACACCTGGGTCTCCTCTTCTAGTTGGCACCTCTTGCTCATCTTCGAAGATGGGGTAGGAACAGTCAACCAGGCCAGCATGCTTCCACGCGGTGTCCTTGAGCATTCGCTGCTGACCACACATGTAGCTGCAGATCAGACAACGGTACAATCCATACTCCTCGTAACTGTACCATTTCTTCTTCTGTTGGAGTGCCTCCTTAGAGCTGCTACTCCTTGAACTTTCAAACCCCAGCCATTCTTGAGCTTCTTTTGGAAAACCTCTTCTTTGGCTCACTGTGAGAATCTGGCAGAATGGGATTCTTCGTCGGGTTGCCTCCATTGTCCATAGTGGAGCCTGACTGCGCCTCTAGTTTGCTCTGGTCTTGGGAGGTGTAGTGACACTCAGAGCACATAAGGATGAGGTCGCTGTGGTGTTCGTTGTGTTGGCTTCAGGTGCTCTTTGAGCAGCGCCAGTGTCGGGGGGAAAGATGGCGGCACAGGCTGCACTGATAACACGTCGTCGTCCGGTGCGGCTCCCTGGTGCTTGTCATCTCTGCAGCTGTGGTTTTGGCATTACCGTCACCTGAGACAGATGGCAGAAGAGTGCAGTCAGCAATGTCAGCATCTACTTTCAGTTCCTCCACTCTGCCATCAGCTTTACAGGTCTTCCTCAGTTTGTTAGCTGGTGAAGCTCCTCTGCTCCGGTTTCTTCTCTCTTCCCCTCCTCTGCATGCTGCACATGAGGACTGGTGCAACGACCGCTTCTGTCCAGCCAGGATGCAGCGGTGCTGTGGGTGTTTGAACGATTTTGCTGAGCTTCTCAATGACCTGGATGAGAGAGTCGGCAGCTTGTTTCTGCTGAAAACTTTGGCAGGCCACCTCCCTAAGGCCTTCCTGGGTTTGGGATTGAGCACTGGATCCAAGTGCTGCAGGGGTGGGGGTGGAAGAGGTGCCTGAGGAGGAACATGTGGCGAGTACAGCTTCATCGCCGTTCTCCTCCATGACCTGCCAGACATCAAAGAAGGCAATCGGTCAATCAACAACTCAGCCCTATCATCATTATGATGATAATGTTATTATAATAACATTGAATATTAAATATGTTTCATGAATGAAACATACACTTAATACAATAGATTGTTACCGATAAGGAACCCATTAAATTCAAACATTAGTATAGTTATTATCATTACTATGTTTCTACAGTAAAACAAAAAATACACAATAAATATTCTAGAATTTTTTTTTTTTAATTTACTGCACTGCGACCTGGGCAAGCAGATGAAAATGAATGAATGAAGGATTGTTTTGCACCTCAACAGGCCACAACTGGACATCAAATTAAAATTAAATGAATAACCCTAACCCTCATTCACATGCACATTCTTGCCTGTCGTTTTCAGTGATCAGAAAGTAATGCCTGTAGTTCAGCTGTAAGACACTAATGTTGTGTGTCTCATCATGTGTGTGAACGTTTATATCTGTGCGTCTTCCTTAGCCAATCACCATCACTTATGCACCCCCACCCACCGCCACCCAAAGGCACAGGGAGGCTACCCTCAACTACGCACAGATGAGAGGGTCGCTATACTAACTAAAGCTATAACCTATACTAACTAAAGCTATAACCTATACTAACTAAAGCTTGAATATCATCTGTGGAGGCCATCTTGAATTTCTACGTTAGCGCTGAGAGGACTTTGACATGTTTAGGATGGGAAGCACCATTAAGCTTTAGTTTGTATAGCATTATATAGCAGAAAATAGCATAATTTCAATGCTTTTGGGCTACCTCAAAAAATTTATTTATACAAACAAAATTTTACACAGCATGTTTTCTCATCAATTGGAACCTATTCAGGGGGTCAGAGTATTAAATTTCAAAACTTTCAAAATAAGGACCACCCTGAAGGAGAGTGGTTCTGAAGCTGAGGCTGTGCATGGAGGCGAGGCCCACCAGATCTAACTGGTAGCGTTCCACCTCCTGCAGACGCTCCGGCTCCTTCCCCCACAGTGAGGTTATGTTTCACGCCCCAGAGCTAGCCTCTGCTGCTCGAGTTTAGTCCATCGAGGCCCTGGACTTTCACGGCCACCCATGGGACAGAGCACCCGACCCCACCCTCAACAGGCCTCAACAGTTAGATTACCCATTAATACTGTTAATAAACAGTGTTGTTTTTAACAGTGTTATTCCCATCAGCGGTGATGAGTTCTTTGAGATTTTTGTGCATTGTTGTAGTGTATTTTTTATAAATGGCATTTATTCTGTCATTACTGGAGTTTATTTCATTTAGTGCTCTGATACTTGGGAAAGTTCCATATAGTGATTATAATTATCAATCAATCAATCAACTTTTTTCTTCTATAGCGCCAAATCACAACAAACAGTTGCCCCAAGGCGCTCCATATTGTAAGGCAAGGCCATACAATAATTATGAAAAACCCCAACGGTCAAAACGACCCCCTATGAGCAAGCACTTGGCAACAGTGGGAAAAAACTCCCTTTTAACAGGAAGAAACCTCCAGCAGAACCAGGCTCAGGGAGGGGCAGTCTTCTGCTGAGACTGGTTGGGGCTGAGGGAAAAAAACAGGAAAAAGACATGCCGTGAAGGGGGGCAGAGATCGATCACTAATGATTAAATGCAGAGTGATGCATACGGAGCAAAAAGAGAAAGAAACAGTGCATCATGGGAAACCCCCCACAATCTACGTCTAAAGCAGCATAACCAAGGGATGGTCCAGGGTCACCCGATCCAGCCCTACTATAAGCCTTAGCGAAAAGGAAAGTTTTAAGCCTAATCTTAAAAGTAGAGAGGGTATCTGTCTCCCTGATCTGAATTGGGAGCTGGTTCCACAGGAGAGGAGCCTGAAAGCTGAAGGCTCTGCCTCCCATTCTACTCTTACAAACCCTAGGAACTACAAGTAAGCCCGCAGTATTACTTATTAATTACTATTAAGCCCTTCTTCTTCTTTGTCTTTCGGCTGTTCCCATCAGGGGTCGCCACAGCAGATCAATCGTTTCCATCTCACCCTGTCCTCTGTCACACCAACCACCTGCATGTCCTCCTTCAGCACATCCATAAACCTCTTCTTTGGTCTCCCTCTTCTCCTCCTGCCTGGTGGCTCCATCCTCAGCATCCTTCTCCCTATATACCCTGGGTCCCTCCTCTGCACATGTCCAAACCATCTCAATCTCACCTCTCTGACTTTGTCTCCAATCCGTCCCACCTGAGCTGTCCCTCTGATATGTTCATTCCTAATCTTGTCCATTCTTGTAACTCCCAGAGAATCTCAACATCTTCAGCTCTGCCTCCTGTCCTTTTGTTAGTGCCACCGTCTCTAAGCCGTACAACATAGCTGGTCTCACTACTGTAAACTTTCCCCTTCACTCTTGCTGATATTCTTTGGTCGCAAATCACTCCTGCCACCTTTCTCCACCCACTCCACCCTGCCTGCACTCTCTTCTTCACCTCTTTACCACACTCTCCATTACTTTGAACAGTTGACCCCAAATATTTAAACTCATCTACTTTCACCACTTCTACTCCTTGTAACTGCACTATTCCACTGGGCTCCCTCCCATTCACACACATGTACTCAGTCTTGCTTCTACTGACTTTCATTCCCCTTCTCTCCAAAGCATATCTCCACCTCTCCAGACTAGACTCAACTTGCTCTCTACTCTCACTACAGATCACAATGTCATCTGCAAACATCATAGTCCATGGGGACTCCTGTCTGATCTCATCCGTCAACCTGTCCATAACCACTGCAAACAAGAAAGGACTCAGAGCTGATCCTTGGTGTAATCCCACCTCCACCTTGAATGAGTCTGTCATTCCGACTGCGCATCTCAAAGCTGTCACACTATTCTTGTACATGTCCTGCACTACCCTAACATACTTCTCTGCCTCTCCAGACTTCCTCATACAATACCACAGCTCTTCTCTTGGCACCCTATCATAAGCTTTTTCTAAGTCCACAAACACACAATGTAACTCTTTCTGGCCTTCTCTGTACTTCTCCAACAGTATTCTCAGAGCAAACATTGCATCTGTAGTGCCCTTTCTCGGCATGAAACCATATTGCTGCTCACAGATCTTCACCTGTTTTCTAAGCCTAGCTTCTACTACTCTTTCCCATAACTTCATGCTGTGGCTGATCAACTATATGCCTCTGTAGTTACTGCAGCTGTGCACATCACCCTTGTTCTTGAAAATAGGAACCAGCACACTTCGTCTCAACTCCTCAGGCATCCTCTCACTTTCCAAGATTTTATTAAACTATCTGGTTAGAAACTCTACTGCCATCTCTCCTAGACATTTCCATGCCTCCACTGGCATGGCATCTGGACCAACTGCCTTTCCACTCTTCATAGCAGCCCTCACTTCTTCCTTACTAATCTCTTGTACTTCCTGATTTACTCTCACCACATCATCCAGCCTTTTCTCTCGCTCATTTTATTTATTCATCAGCTCTTCAAAATATTCCCTCCACCTTCTCAGCACACACTCCTCACTTGTCAGCACATTACCATCTGCATCTTTTACCACCCTAACCTGCTGCACATCCTTTCCAGCTCTGTCCCTTTGTCTGGCCAATCGGTACCAGTCCTTTTCTCCTTCCTTAATTATGGAATCACCGGGCTCGGAGGATGTTCATTCAGTTGTTTAATTTTGTAGAAAAAAAGCAGATCACAGACATGACACAAAACTAAAGTCATTTCAAATGGCAACTTTCTGGCTTTAAGAAACACTATAAGAAATCAAGAAAAAAAATTGTGGCAGTCAGTAACGGTTACTTTTTTAGACCAAGCAGAGGGAAAAAAATATGGACTCACTCATTTCTGAGGAATAAATTATGGAATCACCCTGTAAATTTTCATCCCCAAAACTAACACCTGCATCAAATCAGATATGCTCATTAGTCTGCATCTAAAAAGGAGTGATCACACCTTGGAGAGCTGTTGCACCAAGTGGACTGACATGAATCATGGCTCCAACACGAGAGATGTCAATTGAAACAAAGGAGAGGATTATCAAACTCTTAAAAGAGGGTAAATCATCACGCAATGTTGCAAAAGATGTTGGTTGTTCACAGTCAGCTGTGTCTAAACTCTGGACCAAATACAAACAACATGGGAAGGTTGTTAAAGGCAAACATACTGGTAGACCAAGGAAGACATCAAAGCGTCAAGACAGAAAACTTAAAGCAATATGTCTCAAAAATCAAAAATGGGAGGAAACTGGAGTCAACGTCTGTGACCGAACTGTAAGAAACCGCCTATGACGATATGGGGCTGCATGTCAGGTAAAGGCACTGGGGAGATGGCTGTCATTACATCATCAATAAATGCACAAGTTTACATTGATATTTTGGACACTTTTCTTAAACCATCAATTGAAAGGATGTTTGGGGATGATGAAATCATTTTTCAAGATGATAATGCACCTTGCCATAGAGCAAAAACTGTGAAAACATTCCTTGCAAAAAGATACATAGGGTCAATGTCATGGCCTGCAAATAGTCCGGATCTTAATCCAATTGAAAATCTTTGGTGGAAGTTGAAGAAAATGGTCCATGACAAGGCTCCAACTTGCAAAGCTGATCTGGCAACAGCAATCAGAGAAAGTTGGAGCCAGATTGATGAAGCGTACTGTTTGTCACTCATTAAGTCCATGCCTCAGAGACTGCAAGCTGTTATAAAAGCCAGAGGTGGTGCAACAAAATACTAGTGATGTGTTGGAGCGTTCTTTTGTTTTTCATGATTCCATAATTTTTTCCTCAGAATTGAGTGATTCCATATTTTTTTCCCTCTGCTTAGTCTAAAAAAGTAATCGTTACTGACTGCCACTATTTTTTTCCTGATTTCTTATAGTGTTTCTTAAAGCCAGAAAGTTGCCATTTGAAATGACTTTAACTGAAAGTCCAAAACGTGTTTTGGCATCTTCGTAAAAAAAAAAACAAAAAAACTTCAAAGTACAGAAGAAGAACCAGAGTGTGTGTGTGTGGTGTGAGAAACATGTAAAAATACACTGACTGTCAAACACGTGAGCTGATCACACCGTGTAAATAAGTGCTAAATGGAAGGAAGCGGAGCCTAACGAGGGCTGAAGTCTGAGCTCCACGTGCTCGTGTTTACACACGTGTTCTGAGGGGAACAGCTTTCTCTCATGATTCTTTCTTCACATCCTCATATCCCACACTTTCCTCTTTCTCGCACAATATCTGACCATTGATTTTCTTCCTCTTTCTCAGACTTCTGCTCCGGCATGAGTGCATTAACTCCCTGAAATAACACCTACTATATTTGCATCAATTTCTCAGTTTACTCTAAAACTTTGTTGAAACCGGTTAAATTTGGGTTCATTCTGTTGTCTCCGATTTATGTTATTAATTTCTTTGACATTGTGAAATGCATAATTCATCATTCATGTCAACAACTCCAAAACTAAAGGATGTAAGTACAGTCCTGCTCAGAATGACCCCCCCCCCCCACCCCCCACACACACCAATCAATATCATAGATTATATAATCTGTGGTAGTAAATTTGTTGTAATTAGCAAACAAATCAATGTTTGTGTTTAACCAAATGGGTTTATTTATACATGCAACTGATAAATGTGTAAAAGTAAACCCAACAAACATCCAGTAATCTCCTCTTGATTTGTTTTCCTTCCTGTCCATCTTCACATGATGAATCAGGTGTCAATGGATCAGTATTCAAACATAAGCACACCCTGCATTCAGACATTACTGAGAAAATGCTAATTTATTTGCAATTCATTAACTTAGCAAAAAAATAAAAAAATAAAATAAAATAATAATAATCACATATTTTAATTTTTGTTGCCTATGTTTAGAAATTTTTAATTTTACTGTTGGCACAGAAAAGATTTTTTTTTTGAAAAATAATACACTATACAGATTGGATTTTTGTTGTAACGACATTTTGAGCAGTTTAAATGTAATCATGTCTAAAACATTTCCACAGTAGATTGTTACATGACCAATAAACCAATTTGTCAACTGATGATCTAAATATTGATTATTTGTGTACTGATGGTAAAGGAGGATGATAGTTGTTGAGGTTTATTCAATTTAGTTAATGGGGTTTTTATGACAACAGGGATTATTGGAGAAGTTACCAGGGTTTATTTGATACATTATCAGGGGTTGTTTGACTACTTAGAAAAGATGACTAGTCATCAAGGTTTATTTGGTGAGTTAACAGGGTTTTATCAGATTAGTTAACAGGCTTTATTTGATAAATTATCAGGGTTTATTTGATGAGTTATTGGGGTTTCATCAGACTAGTTAATGGGGTTTTATCAGACTAATCCTGGTGTATTTGATGAGTTAACAGGGTTTTATCTGACTAGTTAATGGGGTTTATTTGACAAATTATCAGGGTTTATTTGTTAAGTTAATGGGGTTTATTTGATAAATTATCAGTGTTTATTTGGTAAGTTAATGGGGTTTTATCAGACTACTTAATGGTTTTTATTTGACAAATTATCAGGGTTTATTTGGTAAGTTAATGGGGTTTATTGGATAAATTATCACTGATGAGTTACCGGGGGTTTATTTGACAAATTATCAGGGTTTATTTGATCAGTTAATGGGGTTTCATCAGACTAGTTAATGGGGTTTTATCAGACTAATCCTGGTTATTTGATGAGTTAACAGGGTTTCATCTGACTAGTTAATGGGGTTTATTTGACAAATTATCAGGGTTTATTTGGCAAGTTAATGGGGTTTATTTGATAAATTACCACTGATGAGTTACTGGGGTTTTATCAGACTAGTTAATGGGTTTTATTTGATAAGTTGATGGGGTTTTATCAGACTAGTTAACAGGCTTTATTTGATAAATTATCAGGGTTTATTTGATGAGTTAATGGGGTTTCATCAGACTAGTTAATGGGGTTTTATCAGACTAATCCTGATGTATTAGATGAGTTAACAGGGTTTTAGCTGAATAGTTAATGGGGTTTATTTGACAAATTATCAAGGTTTATTTGGTAAGTTAATGGGGTTTATTTGATAAATTATCAGTGTTTATTTCATGAGTTAACGGGGTTTTATACAAGACTAGGTAACGGGGTTTTATCAGACTAGTTAACGGGTTTTATCAGACTAGTTAACGGGTTTTATTTGATGAGTTGACGGGGTTTTATCAGACTAGTAACATGGTTTATTTGAGGAGTTTATCTGAGTGAACTGTGGACTCACACCTGTTCTGAGCCGATCTAAATATATTTCACGTACTTTCGGTCCGCACCAGCCTCCAAACACGTGGCGGAAAAGAAAAAAAAACGCTTCTTTAAACCTGCGGTAAACGTTAGCTGACATTTAATAAGACATTTATAATAAAGAGACTCGAAGAAGTTCGAAGACGCGGAGCAGAAGCTTAGCGTGTTAGCTTCACGGCAGAAATGACAAGAAAAGGACGTTTCAGTCGTCCTGTCGGTTAATGACTGACGAGCACGCGCCTGGTTTAATTAGAAAGGAAATACTCACTAACATACAAACGCTCGCCGCTTCCTGTACTCAGCAAACCGCTCCGTTTTATTCGTCAGCCATAAAAAGTGGCCTCTTTTTGCCCACATTGCAAGATGGCGAGGATGGAAAATCAGTCACGTGACTCGGGGCTTGGGTCAGGTGACCAAAAACCGATGCTGCGTTCAAAACGATCGGTTTTGTCGGATTTCTCAAGACGCAAGGCCTTCGTAAAAAGTCAAATTCATGCATATATGAAAGCTTCGCATCTGATTGTAACTCTAGCAAATCATTCGATAAAATATTATGGGTGCATGTAGGTTTTTAAGTTTCTGGTTATTTCCCCACATTTATTTAGTAATTCTTTATAAACCCCCAGGCGGTTTCTTCGAAAGAAAATATCTTTAATATTCCCCATTGATTTAGTTCATGTTTCTTAATGAAGTTAATCTGTATTTCTGAAGTTAATCTGTATTTCTGACATCTGTACACGAGCGAACAAATACACCTGTCATTTCACCTCCACCACAGTGTGAATTTTCTTGCATCATTTCCCTCACTGAGGGTTGTCAGATTATTTTCAGTGTGTAAGTGGACATTTATAAACGCACTGGGACAAATGTTAGAGTGTGGCGCCGCGTCCATCCTGCACAGCTCCTATCGTTTACGTCACTGCACTGCCCTCTAGTGGATGGTTTATGTGTGTGCACCTCGCAGCATCTGATCAAATATGTTTTAAAGTTAAAACAGTTATGTGTAAATGTGTTCACATAAATAACACATGCTGCTTCGGGACACAGTGCAGCGCTGTGCAAACGAATTAGGCAGCTTGTTTTGATTCTTCCTTTATTCGTGGATCAACAGAAAATTTCATTTGAAATGTCCAGACACTTCGATACAAATGGGATAGTTTCTGTCTCAATCTTCTTTGTCTTTCGGCTGTTCCCGTTAGGGGTCGCAACAGCAGATCAATCTTTTCCATCTCACCCTGTCCTCTGTATCTTCCTCTGTCACACCAACCACCTGCATGTCCTCGTCATCAGCACATCCATGACCTCCTCTTTGGTCCTCCCTCTTCTCCTCCTGCCTGGTGGCTCCATCCTCAGCATCCTTCTCCCTATATACCCTGGGTCCCCTCCTCTGCACATGTCCAAACCATCTCATCTCGCCTCTCTGACTTTGTCTCCAAACCGTCCCACCTGAGCTGTCCCTCTGATATGTTCATTCCTAATCTTGTCCATTCTGTCGCTCCCAAAGAGAATCTCACATCTTCAGCTCTGCCACCTCCAGCTCTGCCTCCTGTCTTTTTGTTAGTGCCACTGTCTCTAAACCATACAACATAGCTGGTCTCACTACGGTTTTGTAAACTTTCCCCTTCACTCTTGCTGATATTCTTCGGTCACAATCACCTCCTGCCACCTTTCTCCACCCACTCCACCTGCCTGCACTCTCTTCTTCACCTCTCTACCACACTCTCCATTACTTTGAACAGTTGACCCCAAATATTTAAACTCATCTACTTTCACCACTTCTACTCCTTGTAACTGCACTATTCCACTGGGCTCCCTTTCATTCACACACATGTACTCAGTCTTGCTTCTACTGACTTTCATTCCCCTTCTCTCCAAAGCATATCTCCACTTCTCCAGACTAGACTCAACTTGCTCTCTACTCTCACTACAGATCACAATGTCATCTGCAAACATCATAGTCCATGGGGACTCCTGTCTGATCTCATCTGTCAACTTGTCCATCACTACTGCAAACAAGAAAGGACTCAGAGCTGATCCTTGGTGTAATCCCACCAAGTGATTTCTTTTAGCTTGCATCTCCTATAAAGAATGTAGTCCACCTGTGTGCACCTTCCTCCACTCTTATATGTTACCCTGTGCTCCTCCCTTTTCTTAAAGTAGGTATTCACCACAGCCATTTCCATCCTTTTTTGCAAAATCAACTACCATCTGTCCTTCCCCATTCCTATCCTTGATACCATATCTACCCATTACTTCCTCATCACCTCTGTTCCCTTCACCAACATGCCCATTGAAGTCTGCTCCTATCACCACTCTTTCATGCTTGGGCACACTCTCCACCACCTCATCTAACACACTCCAGAAATCTTCTTTCTCCTTCATCTCACAACCTACCTGTGGGGCATATGCACTGATGATATTCATCATCACCCCTTCAATTTCCAACTTCACACTCATCACCCTGTCAGACACTCGCTTAACCTCCAACACACTTTTAACATACTCTTCCTTTAAAATGACCCCAACACAATTTCTCTTTCTGTCCTCACCATAGTACAACAACTTGTACCCACCGCCGATGCTCCTGCTCTTCCACTTGGTCTCTTGCACACACAATATGTCTACCTTTCTCCTCTCCATCATATCAGCCAGCTCTCTGCCTTTACCAGTCATACTACCAACATTCAAAGTCCCCACTCTCATTTCCACCCTTCTAGTTTTCTTCTTCTCCCGCTGTTTGTGGCAACGTTTTCCTCCTCTTCTTCGTCGTCGTCTTCGCCCAGCAGTAGTCCAATTTCCACCGGCACCCTGTTGGGCAATAGCACCAGTGGCGGACGTTGTTAACCCGGGCCGCGACTGATACGGTATGGGAATTCGATTCTGAGTCTGCATAGTTGGGTTGGCTTGTTTTACGCCGGATACCCTTCCTGACGCAACCCTCCTCATTTATCCGGGCTTGGGACCGGCACTCAGAATGTACTGGCTGCACACCCCATGTGGCGGAGGTTCTGTCTCAATAAAGAACCTAATCATTTATCAAGTACAAACCTCTGAAGTAAACACACACACACACACGTTTGCACAGACGCACATGCAAATACATGAGTGCGCGCGCACACACACACACACACACACACACACACACACACACACACACACGTGCACGTTTACACAAACGCACATGCAAATGCATGCACACGCGCGGCAGCACAATCACACACATGCATGCACACACAGACATGCACACTTATTTGAACATGTGTCCTGTTAAATGTTACAAGTGATATTGTCAGTAAATGATGATAATCTTTTTGATTGCTGGCTGCTCCTCTTGCTCTGTGGCAGACCGGCGCCGCACACACATTTGCGGTGGAGGTAGGCGGATCGATCCTAATATCGATAATATCGATACCAACGCTGGTATTGATATTGAACGATCTTCGTGTAAAAAGATCGATACTCAAGCTTTTTTCTCTCCCGCACGCACTGACTGCTGTGCACGCAGATTCATCAAAGTCTACTCTCTGTCTGTAAAAGCAGTCAAGTCAGCCCTCTACATCAGGAGATTTTGTTTTAAGTTGTGTTGAGTGATATTTTTTAAACAAAAATGTTGATTGTGATAATAAAGTATTTTGTTGTCATGTATAATGTTTGGCGAAATTCTATCCTGGGTCTTTTGGATCCTTTGTATCTATGAAGCTTAAATATGAAAAAGTATCGGTACCGGTATCAATATCTGTGATACTGCGCTTGTATTTACTTGGTATCAGATCAGTACCAAAATTCCCGGTATTGCCCACTTATAATTTGCGGAGTTGCCTGATGCTCAAATCGTTTTTTTTTTTTTTTTTTTACCTGCACCCACCCACTGATACAAACCCGACCTGAGGGGTAAAAATGGCAATGTGTTGATATTGTGGTGGATCCATTCTAGTGAAGTAAAATGCTTTTATTGTGATTTTGTTCACTAGAACCCAAAATGTAAACATTCTTCCACATGGGAAGTGTAAAAATAAATGATTTATTCCTGAGTGTCCCAAAAAACAAACAAAAACAGGTATCAGTCCAGAACATGATAGAAGTGTGAGGTGTGTCCTCAGCAAAAAGGAACATCCAGTGGAGGTCGATGGTCGGTGTGAGGGTCGATGGTCACCTCACACATGGACTCTTTGGTAGGTCGCACCAACTCATGGTACACAAGATGGTTTACCTGCTGGTCCTAAAGTGCAAAAAATACAAAATATAGAAACATATTAAAAAAAAATCTAATCAACTGTTCTATTTCAAAACCAGTCTCACACCATTTTGTGATAGCATCATGACAACTGAATTAATCTATTAGTTTGGGATACCGTCATGAAAAGCGTCACATTTTCATGACGGTATCTCATACAGGGTGACATGGAGGAGTCTGTGGGGGTTATATTTAGGGTTAGAGTTAGGGGAAGGGGTAGGGTTAGAAATAGTAAAATAAAATAATAAAAAAAAAACACGTCACGAAAATGTCATTCAAAAAAGCGTGAGACTGGGCCGTCTACTGACTTCACATCACTCAAAAGGATCAATGAGAAACTGTTTTTCTTTAAACCAAAATGACAAAATTGTGTTTAATTTTCTCTTCACCACGGTTTTTTTGCAAAGCTCTCGATTTACCGATCAATCTACGTTCCGATCCTCACCTATGGTCATGAGATTTGGCTCATGACCGAAAGAACGAGATCGCGAGTACAAGCGGCCGAGATGAGTTTCCTCCGCAGGGTGGCTGGGCGCTCTCTTAGAGATAGGGTGAGGAGCTCGGTCACTCGGGAGGAGCTCGGAGTCGAGCCGCTGCTCCTCCACGTCGAAAGAAGCCAGTTGAGGTGGCTTGGGCATCTTTTCCGGATGCCTCGCTGGAGAGGTGTTCCGGGCACGTCCCATTGGGAGGAGGCCCCGGGGAAGACCCAGGACACGCTTGGAGGGACTACGTCTCTCAGCTGGCTTGGGAACGCCTTGGGGTTCCCCTGGAGGAGCTGGGAGAGGTGTGTGTGGATCGGGAGGTCTGGGCGGCTTTGCTTGAGCTGCTGCCCCCGCGACCCAACTCCGGATAAAGCGGAAGAAAATGGATGGATGGATGTTTTATTTTTGGCGCCATACATGTCCCAAGATATTTAGACATAAACATGGGAGGTTTAGTCTGATTTCATCTGCTGCTTTTAAATGGTCAGATTTGACAGACTGCAAGAAATTTCAGTGACATCACATTGGGGACCTCCAGGTCCATGTGTTGGATTGAAGGAAAGAGAGGAATTTCTACATTTAAAATAAAGTCTTCATGATGGACTTTCACGCTGAGGATGCCGAAATGGTGAACAGGTCCAACAAAGCCTGTGCTGCTGTGCTTTATTTTAGAATTGTTTAATAGCCTTTTCTCCAAGTCTGGCCACAGTTGCAGCAGACATCAGGACTCCCGTTTGAGCTTTCTGGGCTTATGCACTTAATGTGCTCTTTTTAATGAGGAGCACAATTCTGTAGGAGCAGAGTGCACAGCTCTACGTAGCTCTCTCTCACTGAGAACGTGTGATGGGAGTTCCTTGATGTCTTCATTGTGAGGGACACACAGTCAGTGAGGAAATATGACATCATGCTTTCATTAAGCAGCACTCTGTTCAGATCCAGCTCTCTCACAGCGCACAATGTGTCTTTAAACTGGGAAAAACTTTCTGCTACATGCTGTTCCATGGAAATGTGATGACATCTGTCCATCAGAGCCAAAAGGCAGGAGGACGGAGAAGGACATTCTGTTCCAAATGAACATGCAGATCCAGCTTGGATCTGCTGTGGAGACCCTGATTGAAAAAAGACAAGAGAACAGCCGAAGGGACTTACAATGAATTTACAGTGAATGTGAGGCATTGCTGTAAAGCGCTTTGAGCTTCTGATATAGATGGAAAAGCGCTATATAAATGTTATCCATTTAACCACTCTGAATAACCTGACTCACATACAGCTGACTTTGAAAAGAAAACCTTGTTGGTGGAAATGCTCACCTTTCTGCCTCCGTGTGGATTGCTGACCATAGTCAGACTCCAGCTTCCGCTTTCTCTTTGGTGGTTTCTGGAGTTCCTCCTCTTTGGGCCTGAGGTCTGCCTGTGGCATGGGAGGGGGAAGATGAAATTAATTTTTTACTGAAATCGGAGCAACTTTAACTTTTGACCTCTGTACAAACTAAAACTGACCTTTGTCACCATTTTTACCACATAACTCCAGAACATTCAGTCATATGCCTTTTTGGAATCATTATGATCAGATAAATGATGTGGTGTATCTTTCAACATGACTGGAGCATTTTTTAAAATTTTGACCTCTGTAATTCTTCATTGACCCCTACCTGGCTACAGCTGCCATCCTGGGATGGTTATCATACTTTTTTGTGTAGGCCATGGTACACTGAGACTGGATTCTAAGCGTTGTTTCGTCTCCTTAAGTGGTACCGATCAGGTCAGAATTGATGACTGGCAAATGGACTAAAGACTGCCCTGCGAATAGAATCAGCTAATAATTAAAGGGGTCTTCTTTGGCAAAACCAGTTTTTAATCCACCTTTTACATTTTCACGTGTTTCAGGTTTAATGTTAAACATCCTGAAAGTCCCATAATTCCAGGACGTAATAAAATTGTCAGTGTTTAATTATTTATTTTGTCTGTCTGTGTGTTTGTTAGCAGGATTACATCAAAACTCCTGCATGGATTTTGATGAAATTTTCACCACAGATACATATTAGGCCAAAGAATCCATTAAATTTTGGAGGTGATCTGGATCAGGATCCAGACTGGATCAAGTTTCACTTTATATAGGCTTTGAAAGATTACTTTTAGCAGGATTACATCAAAACTACTGTACGGATTTTGATGAAATTTTCACCACAGATACATAATAGCATTTTTGACAGCTCTTGCTTGCCTCTACTGGTGGTTGGCTCTCACTGCGGTATTGTATCACTTCCTGTTCCAGAGCACAGCGGTGTTTTTCTGTATCTGTTAGCTGTTTAATCTGCGCAGTTAGATTGATCTAGTTACCTAGATAACGATTTGTTTCACAGTGTAATCTTTACGTGCCTTAACTAAAGCACTCCCTCTGCTGAATCACCTCTAAATTATTTACACATTATTCACTTTGTGTGTTTTTAGGAATCTGCTAGCTTAGCGCAGCTACTAGCTCTTAGCCGGTTTAGCATGGCGGCTTCTCCTGTCTCTCCTGCACTTTTCTGCTCTGGGTGTGAAATGTTTAGTTATTCCTCGGCCTCCTTTAGCAGTAATGGTACTTGTAATAAGTGTAGCTTATTCATAGCTTTGGAGGCCAGGCTGGGCGAATTGGAGGCTCGGCTCCGCACCGTGGAAAATTCTACAGCTAGCCAGGCCCCTGTAGTCGGTGCGGACCAAGGTAGCTTAGCCGCTGTTAGTTTCCCTCTGGCAGATCCCGAGCAGCCGGGAAAGCAGGCCGACTGGGTGACTGTGAGGAGGAAGCGTAGTTCTAAACAGAAGCCCCGTGTACACCGCCAACCCGTTCACATTTCTAACCGTTTTTCCCCACTCGACGACACACCCGGCGAGGATCAAACTCTGGTTATTGGCGACTCTGTTTTGAGAAATGTGAAGTTAGCGACACCAGCAACCATAGTCAATTGTCTTCCGGGGGCCAGAGCAGGCGACATTGAAGGAAATTTGAAACTGCTGGCTAAGGCTAAACGTAAATTTGGTAAGATTGTAATTCACGTCGGCAGTAATGACACCCGGTTACGCCAATCGGAGGTCACTAAAATTAACATTGAATCGGTGTGTAACTTTGCAAAAACAATGTCGGACTCTGTAGTTTTCTCTGGGCCCCTCCCCAATCGGACCGGGAGTGACATGTTTAGCCGCATGTTCTCCTTGAATTGCTGGCTGTCTGAGTGGTGTCCAAAAAATGAGGTGGGCTTCATAGATAATTGGCAAAGCTTCTGGGGAAAACCTGGTCTTGTTAGGAGAGATGGCATCCATCCCACTTTGGATGGAGCAGCTCTCATTTCTAGAAATCTGGCCAATTTTCTTAAATCCTCCAAACCGTGCCTATCTAGGGTTGGGACCAGGAAGCAGAGTTGTAGTCTTACACACCTCTCTGCAGCTTCTCTCCCCCTGCCATCCCCTCATTACCCCATCCCCGTAGAGACGGTGCCTGCTCCCAGACCACCAATAACCAGCAAAAATCTATTTAAGCATAACAATTCAAAAGAAAAAAATAATATAGCACCTTCAACTGCACCACAGACTAAAACAGTTAAATGTGGTCTATTAAACATTAGGTCTCTCTCTTCTAAGTCCCTGTTAGTAAATGATATAATAATTGATCAACATATTGATTTATTCTGCCTTACAGAAACCTGGTTACAGCAGGATGAATATGTTAGTTTAAATGAGTCAACACCCCCGAGTCACACTAACTGCCAGAATGCTCGTAGCACGGGCCGAGGCGGAGGATTAGCAGCAATCTTCCATTCCAGCTTATTAATTAATCAAAAACCCAGACAGAGCTTTAATTCATTTGAAAGCTTGACTCTTAGTCTTGTCCATCCAAATTGGAAGTCCCAAAAACCAGTTTTATTTGTTATTATCTATCGTCCACCTGGTCGTTACTGTGAGTTTCTCTGTGAATTTTCAGACCTTTTGTCTGACTTAGTGCTTAGCTCAGATAAGATAATTATAGTGGGCGATTTTAACATCCACACAGATGCTGAGAATGACAGCCTCAACACTGCATTTAATCTATTATTAGACTCAATTGGCTTTGCTCAAAATGTAAATGAGTCCACCCACCACTTTAATCATATCTTAGATCTTGTTCTGACTTATGGTATGGAAATAGAAGAAGACTTAACAGTATTCCCTGAAAACTCCCTTCTGTCTGATCATTTCTTACTAACATTTACATTTACTCTGATGGACTACCCAGCAGTGGGGAATAAGTTTCATTACACTAGAAGTCTTTCAGAAAGCGCTGTAACTAGGTTTAAGGATATGATTCCTTCTTTATGTTCTCTAATGCCATATACCAACACAGTGCAGAGTAGCTACCTAAACTCTGTAAGTGAGATAGAGTATCTCATCAATAGTTTTACATCCTCATTGAAGACAACTTTGGATGCTGTAGCTCCTCTGAAAAAGAGAGCTTTAAAGCAGAAGTGCCTGACTCCGTGGTATAACTCACAAACTCGCAGCTTAAAGCAGATAACCCGTAAGTTGGAGAGGAAATGGCGTCTCACTAATTTAGAAGATCTTCACTTAGCCTGGAAAAAGAGTCTGTTGCTCTCTCTCTGCGCTGCGGTGGTTTGAATCATATTTATCTAATAGATTACAATTTGTTCATGTAAATGGGGAATCTTCTTCACAGACTAAGGTTAATTATGGAGTTCCACAAGGTTCTGTGCTAGGACCAATTTTATTCACTTTATACATGCTTCCCTTAGGCAGTATTATTAGATGGCATTGCTTAAATTTTCATTGTTACGCAGATGATACCCAGCTTTATCTATCCATGAAGCCAGAGGACACACACCAGTTAGCTAAACTGCAGGATTGTCTTACATACATAAAGACATGGATGACCTCTAATTTCCTGCTTTTAAACTCAGATAAAACTGAAGTTATTGTACTTGGCCCCACAAATCTTAGAAACATGGTGTCTAACCAGATCCTTACTCTGGATGGCATTACCCTGACCTCTAGTAATACTGTGAGAAATCTTGGAGTCATTTTTGATCAGGATATGTCATTCAAAGCGCATATTAAACAAATATGTAGGACTGCTTTTTTGCATTTACGCAATATCTCTAAAATTTGAAAGGTCTTGTCTCAGAGTGATGATGAAAAACTAATTAATGCATTTATTTCCTCTAGGCTGGACTATTGTAATTCATTATTATAAGGTTGTCCTAAAAGTTCCCTGAAAAGCCTTCAGTTAATTCAAAATACTGCAGCTAGAGTACTAATGGGGACTAGAAGGAGAGAGCATATCTCACCCATATTGGTCTCTCTTCATTGGCTTCCTGTTAATTCTAGAATAGAATTTAAAATTCTTCTTCTTACTTATAAGGTTTTGAATAATCAGGTCCCATCTTATCTTAGGGACCTCATAGTACCATATCACCCCAATAGAGCGCTTCGCTCTCAGACTGCAGGCTTACTTGTAGTTCCTAGGGTTTGTAAGAGTAGAATGGGAGGCAGAGCCTTCAGCTTTCAAGCTCCTCTCCTGTGGAACCAGCTCCCAATTCAGATCAGGGAGACAGACACCCTCTCTACTTTTAAGATTAGGCTTAAAACTTTCCTTTTTGCTAAAGCTTATAGTTAGGGCTGGATCAGGTGACCCTGAACCATCCCTTAGTTATGCTGCTATAGACTTAGACTGCTGGGGGGTTCCCATGATGCACTGAGTGTTTCTTTCTCTTTTTGCTCTGTATGCACCACTCTGCATTTAATCATTAGTGATTGATCTCTGCTCCCCTCCACAGCATGTCTTTTTCCTGGTTCTCTCCCTCAGCCCCAACCAGTCCCAGCAGAGGACTGCCCCTCCCTGAGCCTGGTTCTGCTGGAGGTTTCTTCCTGTTAAAAGGGAGTTTTTCCTTCCCACTGTCGCCAAGTGCTTGCTCACAGGGGGTCGTTTTGACCGTTGGGGTTTTTACGTAATTATTATATGGCCTTGCCTTACAATGTAAAGCGCATTGGGGCAACTGTTTGTTGTGATTTGGCGCTATATAAATAAAATTGATTGATTGATAATAGGCCAAAGAAGACTACATTAAATTTTGGAGGTGATCTGGATCAGGATCCAGACTGGATCAAGTTTCACTTTATATAGGCTTTGAAAGATTACTTTTAGCAGGATTACGTCAAAACTACTGTACGGATTTTGATAAAATTTTCACCAGATACATAATAGGCCAAAGAAGACTACATTAAATTTTGGAGGCGATCTGGGTCCGGATCCAGATTCTGCATCAAGTTTCACTTTATATAGGCTTTGAAGGATTACT
The DNA here is from genome assembly GCF_902500255.1 of Thalassophryne amazonica. Classification (NCBI taxonomy): domain Eukaryota; kingdom Metazoa; phylum Chordata; class Actinopteri; order Batrachoidiformes; family Batrachoididae; genus Thalassophryne; species Thalassophryne amazonica. Next base: position 9,372,212 of record NC_047104.1, read on the forward strand.
TGTAGCAGGATTACGTCAAAATTACTGTACGGATTTTGATGACATTTTCACCACAGATAACCACAGGCCATAGAAGACTACATTAAATTTTGGAGGCGATCTGGGTCCGAATCCAGATTCTCCATCAAGTTTCACTTTATATAGGCTTTGAAGGATTACGTCAAAACTACTTCATAGAATCTCACCAAATTTTCACCACAGATACATGTTAGGCCATGGAAGACTCCATTCAATTTTGGAGGTGCTCCGGATCCGGATTGGCAGATGTCAGAAATCTCTGATTGCTCTTGTTCCAAGTGTTTTTACAGACATTGTCCTGCTACAAACATCATTTGGGGCTGATACAACTCTTTTCAGACTTCTGTGATTTATGCAACAGAAATATCCCCAAAGGCATTAATTCCACTACAGATTATTGACAGGCCACGCCCACTCAGTCATTTATCAATCCAGTTAAGGGTCACAGCAGTTAGCACAAACTATAATCACCATGATAATTAATAATAATAACACACACACACACACACACACACACACACACACACACACACACACACACACACACACACACACACACACACACACACACACACACACACACACACACACACACACACACACACACAAAGTGATAATGCAAAGTGAAAATTGTAAGATAATCCAGACACACCACTAATTGATTTTAATTGAATTGTGTTGCTGTGTTGTGCACTGTGTGACCAAACCATCCACACTGTGTATCTGATGCGTTCAGGGTTCCACTCAGCACTTCAGATGACATGTTTGAATTTTCAGTTTTGACGTGTACAGTAGGGATGGACACGTGCATGCACACACACAGAGACGTGATGTCATAGAGTCTGAAAACGATGCATTTCATTGGGTGGTGTGATTTTTATGAACTCTAATCCTCTGTGTATAGGGCGCGCACACACACACACGGGCTGCCCTCTAATCTGAAGTGACAGCACATATACTTCTACTCACACATTACACCGGAGCCCCGGGCGTCTCCGCACGCTGCAACCAGGTTATTCCTGCTCAAGTATTAAAGTAATACTTCAGTTTAAGCCATTATTTCAGCCTGTATTATTTTTCCTGCTGCTGGCTGGATTGATTGAATGTGAACACAGTGCAGAGATTGTAATGGGGTCCAGGACTTACTTTCTTTCTTTCTTTTTTCAGTGTTTAGTTTGTGTGTTTTCTGGGTCTGAGCTGGTTTTGAACCTGGAGGAAAAGACGGACAATTATTTTCAAGAACGAGTGATTTAGATCTCTTCACCTCTACCAAAGAAGCCACGATTGATGTCGATATGAATGAAAATGTTCATCTTGAGCACGAGTAGTTTAAATAAACCTGTCACAGATCCAGAAAATCTGAGACAAAATATAAATTGGAGAAAAATCTAAGACTTGAGCACTGTGCTTGTACTCATAGAGTGCAAACCTCCACCAACACTAGTTTCCAATTCCACAAAATTTTTACTTTAGAAAAAAATTTTCAAGGTCGAAGTCCTTTTAGAAGTGACTTTTCATAAGCTAAATTAGATGTGATCAAATGTCAAGCATACATATTTAGTTCATGCACTTGAATCAAAGTTTTTCACAGAACGTTGGTTATCTCTGCAATGCACAATTTGTCATCCCTTTTTGGCCCTTGGTTTCTGACGGATAACTGGAAGATGGACAAACAGGCATACAACTGACTCTCCATCCAATTTTGGTGGTGTAGGTAAATCCAAAACAGAAAAATGAGAGTGATTGAGGCACTTTTGATTGAGATATTGCAAAATGTACATCAATTGGCTTTTCAATATTAAATTCAAATGTCCACAAAATCCACAATCTGGATCAGAGCTGGATCAAACTTTGTCAGGCGATCAAGGATACCATCCTACACAATGCTCTGTGAAATATGAAAGAAATTTGATCTTTTTTGTCAAGTTTTTCAAAGTCTGTTATTTAACAGCAGTTTCATCACGTTATCCACTGGAGATGATGTAATTAAATTTTATATATATATATATATATATATATATGTGGCAGCACGGTGACTTAATGGTTAGAACTGTTGCCTCACAGCAAGAAGGTCAGGGGATCAATTCCCACCTGTGGTCTTTCTGTGTGGAGTTTGCAGGTTTTCCCATGTTACTGTGGGGGTGCTCCGGTTTCCTCCCACATTTAAAGACATGCAGGTTAGGGGAATTGGAATCTTTAGAATTGCCCAGGCCTCCCTTGCAAAAGAGATGTTGATCTCAACTGGACTAACACGGTAAATAAAGACTATATATATATATATATATATATATATATATATACAATGAATCAGTTTTCCACATTTTTTATGTTGCAGCCTTATTCCAAAATGGATGAAATTCATTCTTTTTTTTTCAAAATTCCATATTTGCCTATTCCAATTAAGAGTCACATAGGAGCTGCAGCCTTTCACAATATTGAGTACTGAAATGTAAACAATAAATGAAATTAAGGTTTGGATTTAGTGTTAGATTTGAAATAGTTCTTATGAATGTTTAAATGTTTTCTAATTTTATTGCTGTGTTTTTTATGTTTTATCATGAGTGCACTTTGAAATCTGTTGCCTGACAATATAAAATAAAATAATAATAATAATAATAATAATAATAATAATTATTATTATTATTATTATTATTATTAAAAATGGTCTATTCCACTTTCAGTTTTGTAATTTCATTGTGCCATTCCACACATCACCACATGGTGTCAGTAGTCGCCTGTTGGTCAGTATGTGGCGTATGTGACATATGAGAGTAAAAAAAGTGAAACGATGCAAAGTACATTTATCAAATTACTGCTCAAAACAAATATTTACAGGTTTTCTATATTAAAGTGGAACCAAACTTGGGCCTGTAGATTTTGTCTTTGTAACATCATAAAACAAGTTGAGATTAAAGGATAAATTCACCTTTAAAAAACAAAGAGGGAAAAAAAAATTAATTCGTTTTCTACCACTGATTCAAATTTGAGTTGCTGTGGCAGCTCATCCCACACTTTCTTATCCTCCTGTAACTCCTATGAGTCCTGTAGCTCTTCCTGATGCTTTGTTCACTTTTAACAATTGGTTTATTGGCAAGAATCCTTTTAAAATTGGTTGAGGAAGTTAATCTTTGACAGGGTGGAGCAATCTTACCTAGTGTGCCTTGATAGAGAGACTGAATGAACCTTTAATGTTTTCAACATTTTTAAAAATCATTTAACCACATACAGCAACACATCCAGGTACAGGTGCTATCAAATAATAAATATATGAAAATAATTAAGCTATCAAATGTACATCAATTTGCAATTTATGATCATTTATTTAATTAATTTAAAGCCTGATTTATGCAGCTGCAGCTCTGTGCACGGAGTTATAGTTTTGTCTCTGGATTATACTTTATTCTGGACTAATTTGACCCTCAACAAGCTTTTCTTTCTACAATCATCACTTCCAAATCCAAGGTAAGCTGTACAATTTCCTCTTTTATGACTTTGTGCTGTAAAGTTGCGGAATTTTCGGATGCATTTTTAATCAGTGCGCACTGAAAAAACTATTATAATATGATGGCAGGCAAAGGATTGAAAGCAGAAAATGTGTGTCTGATTTAACAGGTGCACGTCAGACTTCAGGTCCCAGTCTGAACATGGTTTGAGAAAAATAAACGGTCGGGCTTTTAATCACTGAAATGACTCTGGTCCCACTTTCCTCACATTGGCAAGTGTCAGAGCTGAACTGTAATTTTAACTGCACATCCAGACTGCTCGGGGTTTTTAATGGAAATACATTACGATCGGACGGGACATTTTATCTGATGTGAGCGAAAATCCGTTGTACAAAATCCGTTATATACGATGTTTATTACATGGAAAACAATACAAAAACTTTGGGACTTTTTTGTTCTGGTGACTGTGAATATCTGGTTTATATGATGACGGTTTAGGTGAGTTTTACTGTACATGGGACTGAACAATAAATTTACCTCTCAAAGCTTTGACGATGAAGTCGGCTTCCATCCCACACGGCTGACTTTATTTTCCCAAATTTTTCTTCTGTTCGGATCTGAAGGTAATCTCTACATCTTGAAGCCCTTGTTGTGTCTATTTGTGCATCCAAATACACAACAACCTGGCATTTTCAGCGAATAAATAAATAAAATAGCCAGATTTACATGCAGATAGATTGACAGCGAAAGCTATTTTGAACCCAAGATAGCACCGTGAGTAACGTGACCAACTTTTTTTCGACTCATCATGTCGCCACTCTCTCTATCAAGGCACAATAGTCTTACCTGGAGTTAAACAAAAAACAAACAAACATATACTCAACAAAAATATAAACGCAACACTTTTGGTTTTGCTCCCATTTTGTATGAGATGAACTCAAAGATCTAAAACTTTTTCCACATACACAATATCATCATTTCCCTCAAATATTGTTCACAAACCAGTCTAAATCTGTGATAGTGAGCACTTCTCCTTTGCTGAGATAATCCATCCCACCTCACAGGTGTGCCATACCAAGATACTGATTAGACACCATGATTAGTGCACAGGTGTGCCTTAGACTGCCCACAATAAAAGGCCACTCTGAAAGGTGCAGTTTTGTTTTATTGGGGGGGATACCAGTCAGTATCTGGTGTGACCACCATTTGCCTCATGCAGTGCAACACATCTCCTTCGCATCATCCGTGAAGAGAACACCTCTCCAACGTGCCAAATGCCAGCGAATGTGAGCATTTGCCCACTCAAGTCGGTTACGACGACGAACTGGAGTCAGGTCGAGACCCCGATGAGGAGGACGAGCATGCTGGATGTGGAGGTCCTGGGCTGGTGTGGTTACACGTGGTCTGCGGTTGTGAGGCTGGTTGGATGTACTGCCAAATTCTCTGAAACGCCTTTGGAGACGGCTTATGGTAGAGAAATGAACATTCAATACACGAGCAACAGCTCTGGTTGACATTCCTGCTGTCAGCATGCCAATTGCACACTCCCTCAAATCTTGCGACATCTGTGGCATTGTGCTGTGTGATAAAACTGCACCTTTCAGAGTGGCCTTTTATTGTGGGCAGTCTAAGGCTCACCTGTGCACTAATCATGGTCTCTAATCAGCATCTTGATATGGCACACCTGTGAGGTGGGATGGATTATCTCAGCAAAGGAGAAGTGCTCACTATCACAGACTTAGACTGGTTTGTGAACAATATTTGAGGGAAATGGTGATATTGTGTATGTGGAAAAAGTTTTAGATCTTTGAGTTCATCTCATACAAAATGGGAGCAAAACCAAAAGTGTTGTGTTTATATTTTTGTTGAGTATACAAACCAAAACAAAAATATATGCAAATTACAAGTGAAATAGTGTAAACATCCTACTTTTTAAATCATCGACACATTTAGTGGTTAAAAAAAAAAAAAAAAAAAGAAGCTTTTGAAGAAATACAGCCAGCTTAGAGTTTCTTTCTTTCTATTTTTTTTTTTTTTTGGTAATATATCATCTTACCATATAGTGACTCTGAACCAGAAAAAGAAAAAAAAAAATAGATAATAATAAAATTAGAAAATAGTTCCGGCCAGGTTGTTTAGTGTGGATGAATCCCACGGTAAATAGTTCCATCAGAACTGGAAGAATATCATAAGCAACAATATATGTTCATTCATTTTCTACACCCACTTATTCCAGCAAAGGGTCATAGGGGAACTAGATCCTATCCCAGAGGTCACTGGGCATGAGGCAGGGTGCACCCTGTACACGACGCCAATCCATCACAGGGCCACACATTCACACTCTCACCTACAGTCAGTTTAGAGTCACCAGTTCAGAGTAATGGACTGACAAAATATTTATCACTCAATATTTTATTTTATTCCTTTTGAAATAAAGGAATGGATAAAGACATGGATGACCTCTAATTTCCTGCTTTTAAACTCAGATAAAACTGAAGTTATTGTACTTGGCCCCACAAATCTTAGAAACATGGTGTCTAACCAGATCCTTACTCTGGATGGCATTACCCTGACCTCTAGTAATACTGTGAGAAATCTTGGAGTCATTTTTGATCAGGATATGTCCTTCAATGCGCATATTAAACAAATATGTAGGACTGCTTTTTTGCATTTACGCAATATCTCTAAAATTAGAAAGGTCTTGTCTCAGAGTGATGCTGAAAAACTAATTCATGCATTTATTTCCTCTAGGCTGGAATATTGTAATTCATTATTATAAGGTTGTCCTAAAAGTTCCCTGAAAAGCCTTCAGTTAATTCAAAATGCTGCAGCTAGAGTACTGACGGGGACTAGAAGGAGAGAGCATATCTCACCCATATTGGCCTCTCTTCATTGGCTTCCTGTTAATTCTAGAATAGAATTTAAAATTCTTCTTCTTAGTTATAAGGTTTTGAATAATCAGGTCCCATCTTATCTTAGGGACCTCATAGTACCATATCACCCCAATAGAGCGCTTCGCTCTCAGACTGCAGGCTTACTTGTAGTTCCTAGGGTTTGTAAGAGTAGAATGGGAGGCAGAGCCTTCAGCTTTCAGGCTCCTCTCCTGTGGAACCAGCTCCCAATTCAGATCAGGGAGCCAGACACCCTCTCTACTTTTAAGATTAGGCTTAGACTGCTCTGGGGTTTCCCACGATGCACCCAGTGTTTCTTTCTATTCACCTCTTTTTGCTCTGTATGCACCACTCTGCATTTAATCATTAGTGATTGATCTCTGCTCCCCTCCACAGCATGTCTTTTTCCTGGTTCTCTCCCTCAGCCCCAACCAGTCCCAGCAGAAGACTGCCCCTCCCTGAGCCTGGTTCTGCTGGAGGTTTCTCCCTGTTAAAAGGGAGTTTTTCCTTCCCACTGTCGCCAAGTGCTTGCTCACAGGGGGTCGTTTTGACCGTTGGGGTTTTTCCGTAATTATTGTATGGCTTTGCCTTACAATATAAAGCGCCTTGGGGCAACTGTTTGTTGTGATTTGGCACTATATAAGTAAAATTGATTTAATTTGATTTCTTTTGAATAACAGTCATTGGTGCAATATCTGATTGATCCACGTGTGCAATATACACTTTATTATCTGTGCAATATTCATTGTGTTGAAATTCAAGTGTGCAGTAACTGCTGTTCTCTATCCTCATTAACCTGACACTTTGTAATATATTTCTTTTTTTCAGGTGCACCGGGTATCATTTTTATACTGTTGTACATTTTATACCTTTATATTTGTTTCCTCATGAGCTCTGAACAAGAATTCCAGTGTACCCCAACTATCTGTCTATCTATCTATCTGTCTATCACATGCATGTTTTTGGAAGTGGGAGGAAGCCGGAGTGGGAAGTGATCCTACAACCTTCTCACTGAGAGGCATCAGTGCTAACCACTGAGCCGCCCACAATACATGCTGTAAATCATAAAATGTCAGGACGTTCTCGTAATGTGTTATTTAGACTTTTGCTGTAGTTGTCCAGTCGACGCTCATTTGAGGAAAAAAATTATTTCCCTCAAAATGAAGCAATTATAAAAAGGTGAGTAAAAAAGGCTTTACTGTGAACAATGTTTTAATATGACAGGGGTTGTTATAAAATACTGATCCACAGTTCTGACCTGTATCAGGACAAATATAGAACCTTGTGATGTCATAAAGTCCCTTCTGAAAAGAATTTTTACGTAATCAGAGCTGAACTTGTCTTCTTATTCAATCAACTCTTCCTGACCTGAAGAAGAAGAAGAAAAAACACTAAAAAGTGGCCAAAAAAAAACAAACAAAGGAAGAGGAAGAAAATAGGTGCTGAAGAGTAGAGGTCAAGCAGTGAATTCACTTTTTATTTGAGGAGGATAGGATGGTAGGAGAGCAACAGAGGAAGATAGGAGGAGAAGTGGTAGAGGAGAAAGAGAGGAGGAGGGGACGTGTATATTGTTTTTGTGGTAAATTGATGTGATCCATCTGAACCATGTGACTCCTGCAGCACGCTCCCTGAGTGACCAGTTGCACGCCACACCCACGGGCAACCGGAATGACATTTTTTTTGAGCAATAAGAGACGATGTATGTCCTCCATTTTGGAGTGAGTAAACAAAACGACAGCCTGTAGTTATACGTATCACAGTCTTTCATCCTAAAAAAATATACGTATGGCTAACATACGCACCCTGCACGAGGCGGCCATGTGGCTCGTTTCCCAGGTCATTTTTGTTGGAGTTGCTGCTTTATTGTGCTCGTTGATCCAATTTCCCTTCCTCTCTGCTGTTATTTCTCTTTCTTCGACCCCGGCCAATCTCACTGCAGCCACGGTTCACCTGCAAAAGAAAAATAGTCTGACCGCTGCTCTGACACAACGCCACTAACAGCAGTGCCAACGCGGCTAAATAACGCTTTCACACACAGCGATGGAAATAATTTCTTTATGATGTATCAAACTCATGGAATGAGCTGTGACTGTGCTTACAGTGGCAAAGAGGCTAATGCAAATAACATGTGTGCCAGTCCAAAATAAATGGGGCTAACGTAGTCATGTTAATTGGAATGTTTAATGGTAACAGTGATTAGCATTGGATGTTAGTACAAGAAAGCATCGTGTGACCGACAATTCTGGGATAAGTGCACCACTCCAATAATATGAACAAACCTTTATAAGCTGACTGTCATCATGCATAAAATTTGAGATACTATTTAGTCCACTTCACATTAGCCTCATAAGAGATGAAAAATGTATTTTCTTAACTTTTCCACACAGCGATCATTCAGCTAATGTAGGAATATTTAACTTTCTACCACAACATTACACTCTGTCACACAGTTATTTCTTGGCTGTTTGAAAGTTGATTGATGGCTGTGCTGTATTTTTAAGCTTGAGCTGAAAGTTTGCATCCTAACTTCTTGTAAAATGTGGCACACCATGGGACATAGAACTGTGACTAATGAAGGTTTATAAGAGTTACAAAAATGTAATATTATTAATTTCAATGTAAAAACCCTAAATTGAACTTACACTTGAGGCTCCTGGTTGAGTAACACAAGAAATATTATACACTATAATAAAACAGGACAGTAATACATTTATAGAGTATAATGTTTTTGTAAGAAAAGTACAAAAGGATGGAGGGGGAAAAAGCTATAACTTAGTAACTGTAATGGAACTCAATTCAGAGTTATTCCACTGAAATTCGCCCATGTCACAGGCTTCCTTTAAAAATGATCACACTGTGCAATCCACTAAAAAGAACAGAACATTCTCTTCTCGCACAAATCCAGAGACCAGGTGCCACATTTGCGCCTTTCCTCTCTTTCCCCAATTTAAATGTGAAAGTTCTCAAGCAAAAGTCACAGGCTGGAGCGACATTAGCAACATTACGACGCCTGTTTTCCCGCAGCAAGTGAAATTAATTACTTATTGATCAAGAGAGTGGGTGAATAAAATGAAGTGAATTAATAAATAAAGGAATAGATAGGAGAGTGCAGGCCATCGGTGGGCTACTTGTTCACATTTGCAAACATCATGCTTGACAGATTCCATTTGTTTTCCATTTCATTAGGACCAAAATAAGAGCAGGCAACTTCAGCTATGATGGAGTCCATTTCTTAAAAAAAGATTACTGTTTAAAAAAAAAAAACTACTGCAGTATGAAACCTATAGTCTGTTAAATTTTGTGAACAGAGATTAAAACAGGCAACTAAAAATAAAAGACGTGCATTTACACAATTATAAACTGTATAAATTTTTTTTAACAAAAACGGAAATTTTTTGCAGCACTCTATAAGTTAACAGAGCGGCAATGTACTGTAAGTGGTTAGTACTAGTCTACCAATCAAAAGTTCCACGGGTTGAGGCCCCTGTGCCTGATTCTCTGTGTGCATCTAGAGCTGCTTCAAGAAACGCATTTGGTGTAAAACTTTTGCCAAATAAAAATATGACTCCATACCACATACTCTATGGTGACCCTGAGCAAAATGGGGGAAGACAAAATAAATTATTGAATACTAGCCCATTTCCCACCCCAGGGCAGGCTCGATTCAGAGACTGAAATGAAAACTTCATCTACACAGAAAAAGCTATCACCTATCACCTATCCCAGATTCCAGAAAACTGCCTCAAGAAGAGACAGCTACTGTTACTACTACTACTTGCAAAAATGAAAAAGTAAAAAGTCAAAGGAAAAAAGAATAGAAAAGTATGACACCAACCTTTTAGAAAATTTGATGATGATGATACAACAAAAAAAGGGTCTCTCCATTAACGACAGCATTTACTACTACTACTATTACAAAAGTGATCAATAGTCTGTGTCACTCCCTGTATGTCAAAGTATATGTGTGCCAAGCTTGGCTCAATTCCAAGCTTTCGTTTGGACAGGAGAGGGACACAAACACGCACACACTGGACCCGGCGCTACGAGGGGGCGTTTGGGAGCGACGCCCCCTCACGTCATCAACCTCACCCCCTCGGATATGAGAGTTATCAAAAAAAAGAATTAAGAAAGAAAAAGAAATACTCGAAAATATAATGCCTCGCAGTTTCGTGGATTTTTTTAGTTCAATTTTGCATGCTTTTTTTTTTTTTTTTAAACAGCGCATTGTGCTCTGCGTCCTCATCAAGCAGGCCGGTGTTCTGTCGAGATGACGGGACACCTGTTGCGGCACCGCAAACGGAGAGTACGCGCATTGTGTTCTGCGTGTCTGTTTATAAGAATCTTCTCACCCAGAAGAAAAAAGAGCGCCAACATCTACCCATAACTGTGTTCTTCACTCGGAAAAAGACATCTGCAGCGAGGTGTGACTCAGTGGAAAAAGGCGCGACAGTGGCGCGGCGCCAGGACAAAGAGGTGCGATCAGAGGAACTGTGAAATACTGGTCAGTCACTATTAATAATTTCTTATGTGTCCAACCTCGTAGGTTGATCGTTAAAATTAAATTCGTTAGTTCTAAAAGCCATCATAATTATTTATAGGAAAATGTTCTATTTTTATTTCTCAAACAAATGTTTGGGCCTGAAAACAGGTTGGTCTTATTTTTCTACTAAGGTTTGAACTTTGAGAGTGTTTACACATGAGAGAAAAGTGAGAAAATGTTAATGCCTGTTTGAGAAAAGTGTATAAAGTGTGTAGTGAGGGGTTTCACAGCCTTAAAACATCTATAATAATTGTAAAAAATAACGCAGTCTACTTCACGGATTTCGCCTATTGCGGGCTATTTTTGCACTACCCTTTCAAGAATTTTCTCTCAAAAATTCTTGAAAGGGTAGTTGTAAAACAGCTAACTGATCATCTGCAGAGGAATGGTCTATTTGAAGAGTTTCAGTCAGGTTTTAGAATTCATCATAGTACAGAAACTGCATTAGTGAAGGTTACAAATGATCTTCTTATGGCCTCAGACAGTGGACTCATCTCTGTGCTTGTTCTGTTAGACCTCAGTGCTGCTTTTGATACTGTTGACCATAAAATTTTATTACAGAGATTAGAGCATGCCATAGGTATTAAAGGCACTGTGCTGCGGTGGTTTGAATCATATTTGTCTAATAGATTACAATTTGTTCATGTAAATGGGGAATCTTCTTCACAGACTAAAGTTAATTATGGAGTTCCACAAGGTTCTGTGCTAGGACCAATTTTATTCACTTTATACATGCTTCCCTTAGGCAGTATTATTAGACGGTATTGCTTAAATTTTCATTGTTACGCAGATGATACCCAGCTTTATCTATCCATGAAGTCAGAGGACACACACCAATTGGCTAAACTGCAGGATTGTCTTACAGACATAAAGACATGGATGACCTCTAATTTCCTGCTTTTAAACTCAGATAAAACTGAAGTTATTGTACTTGGCCCCACAAATCTTAGAAACATGGTGTCTAACCAGATCCTTACTCTGGATGGCATTACCCTGACCTCTAGTAATACTGTGAGAAATCTTGGAGTCATTTTTGATCAGGATATGTCATTCAAAGCGCATATTAAACAAATATGTAGGACTGCTTTTTTGCATTTACGCAATATCTCTAAAATTAGAAAGGTCTTGTCTCAGAGTGATGCTGAAAAACTAATTCATGCATTTATTTCCTCTAGGCTGGACTATTGTAATTCATTATTATCAGGTTGTCCTAAAAGTTCCCTAAAAAGCCTTCAGTTAATTCAAAATGCTGCAGCTAGAGTACTAACGGGGACTAGAAGGAGAGAGCATATCTCACCCATATTGGCCTCTCTTCATTGGCTTCCTGTTAATTCTAGAATAGAATTTAAAATTCTTCTTCTTACTTATAAGGTTTTGAATAATCAGGTCCCATCTTATCTTAGGGACCTCGTAGTACCATATCACCCCAATGGAGCGCTTCGCTCTCAGACTGCAGGCTTACTTGTAGTTCCTAGGGTTTGTAAGAGTAGAATGGGAGGCAGAGCCTTCAGCTTTCAGGCTCCTCTCCTGTGGAACCAGCTCCCAATTCAGATCAGGGAGCCAGACACCCTCTACTTTTAAGATTAGGCTTAAAACTTTCCTTTTTGCTAAAGCTTATAGTTAGGGCTGGATCAGGTGACCCTGAACCATCCCTTAGTTATGCTGCTATAGACGTAGACTGCTGGGGGGTTCCCATGATGCACTGTTTCTTTCTCTTTTTGCTTTGTATGCACCACTCTGCATTTAATCACTAGTGATCGATCTCTGCTCCCCTCCACAGCATATCTTTTTCCTGGTTCTCTCCCTCAGCCCCAACCAGTCCCAGCAGAAGACTGCCCCTCCCTGAGCCTGGTTCTGCTGGAGGTTTCTTCCTGTTAAAAGGGAGTTTTTCCTTCCCACTGTAGCCAAGTGCTTGCTCACAGGGGGTCGTTTCGACCGTTGGGGTTTTACATAATTATTGTATGGCCTTGCCTTACAATATAAAGTGCCTTGGGGCAACTGTTTGTTGTGATTTGGCGTTATATAAAAAAAAATTGATTGATTGATTGATATTTTTAGAACGTAAGTCCCGTGATAAACGAGGGACCACTGTATATCTACATGAAAGGTTTATGCGGGGTTAATCTACTGTCTCGTGTCGTTTCTCAGATCAGTTGTTGGTTTGGTTTTGTGGTATGCAGGAGATCACTTGACCGAGCGTCTATACGTTCAAATAATAATTAAAAAATACTGTCATCACTCTTTACTCTTAGTCAGTCTCTTACAACGGTGTAGCCTAAATACACGAGCTTTCTAGGAGCGCACCCAATTCATTACGCACGCTCAGAGGCAGGTACCCTCCAGTGCACACTTTTTGTGTGTGTGTGTGGGGGGGGGGGGGGGCGACCCCACCCCCTGTGATAAAGTCATCGCCCCCTTAATATTTTTTTTCTGGCGCCGGGCCTGGCACACACACACACACACACACACACACACACACACACACACACACACACACACACGCACGCACACACACACACACACACACACACACACACACGCACACACACACACACACACACAGAGTTGTCTCTTAGTATATAGACAGTGGTGGGCACAGCTAACCAAAAACAGCTTCGATAACAGATAATCAGCTAACTGAAAAGTTATCTTTTATAAAGCTAAACCAATAAACCATTCAAAAAATTTATCGAAAACTACAGGTAACTTCTAGTATTGTCTCCGGTACACTTGCGACTACTAACAAGCTGATTTTGGGTTTTAATGCCACAATCACTTTTGGTAACATCAAAGGTGACTACAGACCCAAACAATGAGTCAGCATTTCTGTTTTTGAGCACTGTTGGAAGCTCCTGTTTACTACATGGCTTCCAGCACAGAAGCAACTGAGAGGAGGCGCAGCAAAGCTCAACTCTCTTCTCAACAGTGTTGCTGTGAGGTGGAGGTCTTGGATAATAAAGCAGTGCTGAGTTATGGTTTGGTTTATAAATAAAATTAATACTGATGGAATAACTCCATTAATGTCAATTCATTCAACATATATCTTTTAATGTTGAATAATGCACTAATTCTGAAGTTTTGTAACAAACACAGACAGTTGGCAAAGGATTATGGGTAAAATATGCCTCCGCTAACATTGATTGGTTGACTCATTCATTCTATGTAAACCAACACGTTATGGGCCTTTCACACTGAATACGTCAGATGCGTCAAAAATCGGTCTAAAAAGCATTATTTTCAATGAGACGCCTTGCTTTTTAGATGCGTCAGATGCGTCGCGTCAAAAGCCGAGCTAAACCGATGCTTCTGACGGGAGCGCGCATTGCCGCTTGTCAGCAGGCTGACGCAGTCAAAGTTCAATCCAGTCCAACTTTCGATGCTCTGAGCTGTGACGTACCTTTGCGTTGTCCAATAGGAACAACTCGTTGGGCCAAAACATGGAAGACTAGTGGCAAAAACCACTGATCTCTACAAAACGGATTGGTGCAGAAACCACTGATCTGTACAAAACATACATGTCAAAGGACTGCTCATTTATGGAGCAGTTTTCAGAAGAAAAATCCTTCGAAATGTGTTTTGTTGTTTGTTACCTCAGAATTTCTGATTACTGTTAAAAAAAAAGTTTAGAACACTTGTAATTAAAATAGCTAAATAAATCTGTTTTAATCAAATAAATGGTTCTTTAGAAACCTTTCATCTGTAAATTAAAACCACCTGTTATTTCAGATTAGATCATTTCTTGTTTAACATAAGGAACCTCAGACATTTATTTTTAGACAAAATAACATGGAAATTTGTACAATTTTACATTACAAGTCTGGTAGATTATTTATATCTCATTTCAACCAGAAAAACAGACACTGTAAATAAATACAAATGTTTATTATAAATGCAACAGGAAATAATTTAACAATGATTGCAGTGTGATTGTAAAGTAGGATTTCTGTGACATAAACCTCATGATGAATTTTATTTTAATGGTCATTTCAACTTGTAATTTCGCCAAAATATATAATTGCCTTTAATGTTGTTATCAGGACAGAGTCATTTCTAAACTATGAATTTGAGCACAGTAAGTGGAGAGCTTCTACTTGTGCAAATGTCTTTGGACTTTGATTCATGGACATTTTTAATGATCCGTTCATTTATTGTTAAAATATGAGGTCTATTAGAAAAGTATCAAACCTTTTTATTTAAAAAAATAACCTATATGGATTTGATTCATATGTTTTTACGTCAGCCAAGCTTGAACCTTCGTGCGCATGCGTGAGTTTTTCCACGCCTGTCGGTGACGTCATTCGCCTGTGAGCACGCCTTGTGGGAGGACTGGTCCAGCCCCCTCGTTGGATTTTCATTGTCTGAGAAGTTGCTGAGAGACTGGCGCTGTGCTTCATCAAAATTTTTCCAAAACTGTGAGGCACATCCGAGTGGATATCATTCGACAAATTAAGCTGGTTTTCGGTGAAAATTTTAACGGCTGATGAAAGATTTTGGATTGTTTCTATCGCTGTAAGGACTTCCCATGGAGCGGGACGTCGCGCAGCGCTCCGAGACGATGTCGTCATCCTGTTTCAAGCTGAAAACCTCCAAATTTAAGCCTCTGTTGACCCAGGACGTCGTGAGAGAACAGAGAACTTTCAGAAGAGGTCGGGATCAGCAGTTTATCCGGACATTCCACTGTTAAAGGAGATTTTTTTAATGAAAGATGTGAGGATGGATTGGTGCGTCAGCTCGCAGCCGGCGCAGCGCGCCCGCCACAGGAAAAACACCTCCGTGTTGATAACCATTTGTAAAATCCAGGCGGCTTTTGGTGGCTTTCAGTTGAGTGAGTATCTGAGAAATTGTTTAACAGCAGGGCATGTTCCAACTTGTCCTTAAGGCTTCCAACGGAGGTGTTTTTCCTGTGGCGGGCACGCTGCGCCGGCTGCGAGCCGACGCGTCAATCCGTCCACACGTCTTTCATGAAAAAAATCTCCTTTAACAGTGGAATGTCCGGATAAACTGCTGATTCCGACCTCTTCTGAAAGTTCTCTGTTCTCTCACGACGTCCTGGATCAACAGAGGCTTAAATTTGGAGGTTTTCAGCTTGAAACAGGATGACGACGTCACCTTGGAGCGCTGCGCGACGTCCCGCTCAATGGGAAGTCCTTACAGCGATAGAAACAATCCAAAATCTCTCATCAGCCGTTAAAATTTTCACCGAAAACCAGCTTAATTTGTCGAATGGTGTCCACTCGGATGTGCCTCACAGTTTTGGAAAAAATTTGGATGAAGCACAGCGCCAGTCTCTCAGCAACTTCTCAGATAAAGGAATTCCGACGAGGGGGCTGGACCACTCCTCCCACAAGGCGTGCTCAGAGGCGAATGACGTCACCGACAAGCGTGAAAAAACTCTCGCATGCCCACGAGGGTTCAAGCTTGGCTGATGTAATCACACGTGATTCAAATCCATATGGTTTTTAAAAAAAATAATAAGGTCGCATACTTCTAATAGACCTTGTATAAAATGAAACAGCTTTTTTTTAAAAAGAGCCTTTTATTTAGAAGCAGGTGATGTTCTGCTGGATTCTCAGGACCAGATGAAGGTCTCTTTTGCAGCTTTGAACTCTGGCTGTGTTGCTGAAGACACTTTTGTCCTATTTTGAAGAGCAGAGATGTTTTCTTTCGACTGGAATTTGTGGTTTTCATTCTCATCAATGGAAGTTTGGTTGTCTGCACAGCAAATGTTCCTGATTAGGACAAATAAAAATATTTCTTTAAATATAAAGAAACACTAAACAGTTTATATATAAAAAAGGAAAAGAAAACCGGGAAAAAACGATGAAAAAAAAAGCTCGAAAAAATAAGTTATTTAAAGTTGAGCTTTTGTGGTGTCTGAAAAAAGCTGTAGTGTTATTTGGTAAAAATAAAAAAGACTGAACCATTTAGAAATTAAAGCGTTCACTCAGATCAACTGTGCTAAAAGGCTGAGCTAACGTTAGCCGATCATTAAACCTTCACAGCAGTTCAGTAAACGTTACGTTTTATTTTTACATTATTCTCACCTCAGTAAAGCTGCAGAACTAAACTCCGTTGGGCAAACTGGGACTTCACATATATCCAAAAAGTGGGAGATTTCGGACTGAGTGGGTTTGCTCCTTCCCCCCGGCTGCCTGCCTCGCTCTGCCGAGGATTGATACCTGAAGGCCGGCTTCTCCGTGCGGGTCGGACCGCTGTCGCGGTTTGATCATTATCCCACCAAGTCGTCAGTCCTCCCTTGGTCGGCGTCACTCCGAAAAGTAGCTGAAAAAAGCTTCTCCCAGCAGGGTGATGGGAGAATCGTTCTACTGCTGTTTTTTAAAGCTTTTTTGTGGTTCAGGCGACCCAAATTCAAGATGGCGATCGCTGAACTTTTTTCAGGTTGTGGAAACAGCCAGAGTGTGACGTGGCAATCTCTGCCACCTTGCCGCTTCCGAAGCGACACGTCTGATGTCATGCGTCGGATGCGTTGACGGATTGGGACACGTTGACGGATTGGCCTGAAGTATTCAGTGTGAAAGGCCCATTAATGTGAGGTGTGTCGTGTGTTGGTGTTTACAGATAAATGTGCTTTTGTAAAATATGCCATTTTTTATTTGTAAAAAAAGGGATTTTCAAAAAAAAAAAGAAGCCAAGTTGTAATTAGATAACCATCTGATGTAACGATGTCAAAATAAATACAACACTGCCATCTACTGGATGCTCAGTACTAGGGCAAATACTGCCATGAACACTACTGGCCAGTAGATGGCAATAGAGACTGTGAAAACTTGCCAAAAAAAAATTCCAGATAATCTGTGCTACGTTTAAGATGCGTGGAATTTAATAAATGCAAACTGAATTTCAGACATCGTATATATATTACTCTGGAACAAAGACGACAGAAAGTGTTTGACATAAGCAGGACTCCAATAGCAACAATCGATTGCAATGATTCCAATTGAAAATAATGGATGAGCAACCTGGGCTGTTTCTGGCATTTTTACATAAAACAAACACAATAACACGGTGTGTCTATAAACCCAAAATTAGTTTGGTTAAAATTTTAACCATAAGTTAACACTGTATGCCTCTGGATGACTTGGGTGATATTGCCAGCATATCAGTGTGGGGTCAAAAGAAATGCACCTTTTTTTCTTTTCTGTGACCAGTTCTCCTTTGCTTGCTTTATTCTACAACCAGCTCTTCTCTGTTTATGGAAGATAGAAATGCGCATCTACTATAAAACATTTAACAGGTAGGTGCTGTACTGATTTTAGATCTCAATGTTTGTAACTATTCAGCTTTGCTTACCACATCTGTAAAAATACGTTAGCGGTCTAAAAATTATCAGACCGAAACTTATTGAAAGATAATTAGTAGAGGTGGGCGATACCGGGAATTTTGGTATTGATCTGATACCAAGTAAATACAGGCCCAGTATCGCCAATATTGATACCAATACTTTTTCATATTTAAGCATCATAGAACCAAAGGATCCAAAAGACCTAGGATAGAATTTTGCCAAACATTGTATGTGACAACAAAATACTTTATTATCACAATCAACATTTTTGTTTAAAAAATATCACTCAACACGACTTAAATCAAATCTCATGAGGTAGAGGGCTAACAAACTCCGTGCTCCGTGTTGTGTGGCACAGCGCAGCGCTGCTCTTACAGAGAGTAGACTTTGATGAATCTGCATGCACAGCAGTCAGTGCATGCAGGAAAGAAAAAAGCTTGAGTATCGATCTTTTTACACGAGGATCATTCAATATCAATACCAGCTTTGGTATTGATATTATCGATATTAGGATCGATCCCCCCACCTCTAATAATTAGTCCGATGACGGTTTTCAAAGTTATCTGAAAAGCTAATCCGATAATGAAAACATTATCTTTGATAATTAGCGGTTAGCGGATTAGCGGAACTGTGCCCACCACTGTATATAGATATGCTGAAGAAGTGTATTCCAGCATTTAATTCCTTCTATTCAATGATAACATATATTTTTGCAGTATTTAGCAACATCCGTTAACAATTGAGATTGTAATAATGTTGGATAGGAGTTATTTTATTGTTCTGTTTCTCTTAATGTTAACAAAAAGCTTCAAGATGTAAATTTACTCAAAAATGTCTCAAGACAGTTGTGAGCTGTCATTATGTGTTCGTCATTCCTTTGTGATGTCATAAAGTGCGAATATTAAAGGAAAGATAAAATCTTACATGGTTTTAGAAACAACTTAAGAAACAGATTAAAGGAAAGTATTGAATTCCATCATTGCTTTTGTCAATATCTTTGTTCTAGCTGGGGGGGGCTTACATGACCTCTGCCCCTCCTGCTCTTTTGGTCAGTTTAATCTGTGGTTGTTTCATGAACCGTGCCGGCTGATTGGTCTCCTCCTCACTCCTGAGCTTCAGGAAACACACCACAGTGGCTTATTCTGTCCTTAGAAAGGATTTCAACCGGCAACCTTTGGCACATAAGATCCATGGCCGGAACCGCTGATCCTCCACATTCCTCAAAACTGTTCTGAAAACTTTCAAACACACATCATCAGGCTGGAGAACTCGATGGTCCGGCTAATAAACAATTATTTATCACAAATTATTGCCTAATGTATCAAATTAACAACATGCGGCGTTTGAGATTTACGCGGTGGGCTCGCCACATTAATTACATTTACTTAAGGTATTCGGCTTCACACATTTTGTGCAAAACACGTCCTTTTTTATCGACTGCTTTATGGTGGAATATGTGAGATTAACAGTACAAAGTGTGTTTTTGTTTTGTTGATTTATGGCCACTATAAAGTCATGTTTATTGGGTCGGTGCAAATAATTAAATGGTGGAGTTTTAAGTGCAATATTCACCTAATGTAAAAAAATGAAGGTGTGGAAATATTACCTCGTAAAGATGGAATTATCTCCAAAGTCAAGGAGTCAAAATCTTTGTGTGGATAAATCTGCAGTGACGGGTGGACGGCTGCAGCGGCACGCAGATGAATGCTGGTGGCGCTGATATTGTTGTTATTCTATGCGTTTAATTACCTTTTTACCCTCCAGTGTGGAGCGTTCAGGACAAAAATGAGGGAAGAACATCAACAATCACACATGGACACACAGAGAATCACATGCACAGATTTATTCTGTCTTAGTGGACAAGAAGGGCAGGACGCACACGCTAAACATGCACACACATGCACATAATGCTGGAACAGAGATGAAACATTTTGAAGGGGGCGCTGCAGTCAGCATGCTGAGCTTTAACTGCCATCATTCCTACTTCCACAAATAAAGAATACAATATGAGAATTATGGAGCAATGTTTACAAAAAAAAAAAACATACAGAAATGTCACATTAAACAACTACAATTTAATAACTTTATTTGGAAAGTATTCTTGGACAAAATGATACAAATCAAAGTGTTTTGACATAATTAAAAGCAACACAAGTTATAAAGACAATACAAAATGATAAAACACGTAACATGCAGAAGAGGGCTGATTGATATCCTGCATGCTCCACACGCCACAATATAAACACACAAGTAAATATACAGTACTGTGCAAAGGTTTTAGGCATCCTAGAGTTATAATAAAAGTAGTGCTTGATGTCACTCCCCCACCCCCTTTTTATTGGTATATCAACACAAAATCAGGTCCAGCAGAAGTAAATATGTAAACTATATTTATTTATTTCATAATAATAATAATAATAATAATAATAATAATAATGTCTTTGTAGGTATACTGGTCAGTAAAATACTACACAAGCACAAACACTATTTCTTAGGTTTTCATATTTTTTTTGTGCTTTTATGATGCATTAAATGTGCCTAAAACATTTGCAAAGTACCCTATAAGTCACACTTTTTCTGTATTACCAGCTCCGTAATTTGTGATTTTTGTGCATTGTTGAAGTATATTTTTTATTAGTGGCATTTGTTATTTTATTATTAGAATTGATTTGTTTTGCTCTTTGATTCCGGGAAAAATTGTATATAAATAGACATTATAATATTTTTAATGAATTTTTCAGTGTATAAGTCACTGGACATCCCAAACTCATATATATATATATATATATATATATATATATATATATATATATATATATATATATATATATATATATATATATATATACATATATATATATATATATATATATATATACGAGGTCTCTTAGATAATAAACCGACCCTTTTATTTATTTTTTTAACTATATGGATTTGAATGACATGCGATTACACCAATCATGCTTGAACCCTCGTGCGCATGCGTGAGTTTTTTCACGCGTGTCGGTGACGTCATTTCCCTGTGGGCAGGCCTTGAGTGAGATGTGGTCCCGCCCTCTCGGCTGAATTCCTTTGTTTCACACGCTGCTCGAGACGGCGCGCGTTGCTTTATCAAAATTTTTTCTGGACCTGTGAGGAATATCCGAGTGGACACTATTCGAGAAATTAAGCTGGTTTTCTGTGAAAAGTTTAACGGCTGATGAGAGATTATGGGGTGTTTCTGTCGGTGTAAGGACTTCCCACGGAGCGGGACGTCCTGCAGCGCTTCCAGGCGCTGTCGTCGGCCTGTTTCGAGCTGAAAACATCCTAATTTAAGGCTTAATTCACCCAGGACATCGTGAGAGAACAGAGAAGATTCAGAAGAGGCCGGCATGAGGAATTTATGCGGACATTCCACTGTTTAAGGACATTTTTTTTAATGAAACGTACGCGCAAATTCGCAGAGTTGTTTCCGTGACGGCTCGGCAAATCTGTGTGCGCCGCGACAGGAAAAACACCTCCGTGTTGAAAACCATTTGTAGAATTCAGGCAGCTTTTAATGGCTTTCAACAAGTGAGTAACTGAGAAATTGTTTAACAGCTTGGGCATGTTCCAACTTGCTCGTTAAGATTTCCAACGGAGGTGTTTTTCCTGCCGCGACCACCCGCGGTCGGGTCCGGCCCGACATGCGACTCTGCCCGCACGTTCTTTCATTACAAAATGACCGTTAACAATGGAATGTCCGAATAAACTCCTCATGCCGACTTCTTCTGAAAGTTCTCTGTTCTCTGACGACTTACTGCGTCAACAGAGCCTGAAATGTGGAAGTTTTCAACTTGAAACGGCGAGACGCTGCCGCCTCGAAGCGCAGATCGCCGTCAGGTGCCGTGGACCGTCCTTAAAGCGACACTACCAAACCAAAATCTCTCATCAGCCGTTAAAATTTTTACCGAAAACCAGCTGAATTTATTGAATGGGGTCCACTCAGTTGTGCCTTACAGTTTTGAAAAAATTTTTATCAAACAAAGCAACAGTCTCTGAGCCATTCCTAAACAATGAAAAAAATCGACGAGCGGGTGGACGACTCCTCACTCAAAGACTGCCCACAGGCGAATGACGTAACCGACAGGCGTGAAAAAACTCTCGCATGCCCACGAGGGTTCAAGCATGTCTGATGTAATCACACGTGATTCAAATCCATATGGTTTTTGAAAACATAATAAGGTCGGATACTTTTCTAATAGACCTCATATATATATATATATATATATATATATATATATATATATATATATATAAATCTGAGATGCATACTCCATACTTTACCACCCCAGAACTGTAGGTGATATTCATTCATTCTGCTTTGCTTCATTTGTAAACATATCTGAAATTAGCTCAATAACATGAGCTGAACTTTGATTCAATCTTTAGACTTTTTTTTTCCTTTTTTTTAAATTGTTTGTTGTTAACCAATTCTGGAGATTTTTGACACACGTTACTCCAAAATAAATAAATAAGTAAATCATTAAAATCACTTATTCTGCAGCTATTAGCACAAAAAGGACATTGATTTCTGAATTCTCTTCAATCAGATCAACTTATGTGCAATTACAGATACAATTAAACATCACAAAACCAGTAAAAGCCAGAGTTTTCTGTTTTAATGTAGTAACAAACAAAATGAAAAGGCTCTAAAGTCGTGCATCCATCAGTTATCTGGCTTGACTCCGTAGTAAGTACGCGTACGACTGATGTTAACGTGTGAACGCAACATGAACACACGTATGAACAGCATTCCAAAATCTCTCAAACAAACAAATAAATAAATAATCAAACACCAACTAGGTCAACAGCAGCACAAAGGGTACGCTCAGACCGATTCCTTAAAATATTCATAGTAATCTTAAAATTCTTGCTCGTGGTGTAATAAGACACTTTATCATCACCTGTGGTGACATGCCACATTAGTCTCCGCCTGCCACCGCCTGCACGCTGCAAGAAGCGGATGGAGTTTGATCACCATAACAACCGGCCTATTGATTATAACATTGTGCAGCTGGCTTCACGTACGATCTCAGGCTCCAGTGTTTGTGTGTGTTTGCATGAGTCACTTTCTGGCTCTGCTGTCGTTTTCTGCACTCTTTCTCTCCAGTCCAGACGAACAAGATGAATGTCCACTTCACAGAAATCCAATAGACGTTCAGCAGCATTCAACAGCCAAAGCAGGAAAACTTTCCCTTCTAACTTCTACAGAGTCAATAACACTGAAACACACCTTTCTTTAATCATCGGACAGCTTTCCTACACATAAGTGCCAAGAAGATGTATAATTTGGTTGCTGGATATTTTTTTTTAAATAATGTTTAACACCAGTATTTAATTTGCATTGTGCCAATATTTCATTATTAAAATATAAAATCAATAAAAAATTGGTCAATTTCTACTGTATTTTCATTTTTAACATCACATTTAAATCAGATCAAATCAATTTTATTTATATAGCGCCAAATCACAACAAATAGTTGCCCCAAGACACTTTATATTGTAAGGCAAGGCCATACAATAATTACGGAAAAACCCCAACGGTCAAAACGACCCCCTGTGAGCAAGCACTTGGCGACAGTGGGAAGGAAAAACTCCCTTTTAACAGGAAGAAACCTCCAGCAGAACCAGGCTCAGGGAGGGGCAGTCTTCTGCTGGGACTGGTTGGGGCTGAGGGAGAGAACCAGGAAAAAGACATGCTGTGGAGGGGAGCAGAGCAGAGATTTACTGTATTGTTCTGAATATAAGACAACTATGACCATAAGATGATGCCATTTTCAAGACTTATTTTTGAAAAAAGTTCTAAAGCTCAATCTTTTTTTTTTTTTAAATCAAGAAAATATTTTTGTTTGAAAATAATGCTGATAATAATCACACTTTACAGGCAGCCTCTCATTTCTTTTTCCAGCCATGTACTGACACACTCATCTGCCACTCTTTTGGAAGGGCCCCTTTTAGGACCATGGTAAGCTTTTATAACTGTTAGAAATTTTAAGAGTGTTTTTTGTTCCTCATCATCTTCTGATATTTCATGGCTGCTTGAGAGTTGTTTGATGACTCTGCTGTATTTATCATCTTGAGCTTAAACATTTGCATCATAACAGGTTTAAACAGGTTTAATCCTTAATTAAAAAGTGCTAGGATTAACCCTGGATTTAGTTTCTGTGCCAACAATAAGCAAGCCAAATTTTCTGAATATCCAAGATGTATTTATTTATTTTTAATGGTCAGAATAAGATGGTATATTTCCTGTTGTTCTTGATTCCATGAAACCTGATAACTTTCCTGTCATATTTATCACATCTATTCACAAAGTAACTCACCAGATTGTGTTTCTTTTATAAAGACTCAAATTTTTAGCTACATATTCTTTTGTTGTTAGTGCACAGCCAGCCGCCCGAACATGGTTGATTATAAATGAGTCAATCTGAATGAACTGTGAAGAATTCATTAAATTCCGATCAGGAAACAGGGCTGTGAAAACTCTGCGGTTAGTGTTTAACTCTGTAATTGTGATCGTCACTGAGTTTTTAAAATGTCTATCTATCTAAGTATTCTTTTTTTACGACATCGTGCAAGTTTTATAAGTCCGCAGTGGTCCAGACACTGATCTGTGTGCTACAGATACTATAATATATGTTACTGATATTTTACCATGATTTTCAAAATATTCTACAAGCTTTAGCTGTGGTTTTTGAAATGCATTAACAGTCTTTTCAGTCTTCATGAATTTCATGTAGTTTAATTGTTCTGAGTTAATGCATAATTTGTCTTGCAATTAAAAGGAAAACCATTCCAGGTCCTACTTCCACATCATATTCTGTTAATTCAACATGATCATTGACGGTTCAAATGAAAGATGAAATACAGGGTCATTTAAATGTGCACAATGTTTGAGATTTTTTTTGTTCCAGGAGATGCTGAAAATGTATCATTAGATAAAAAATTAATTTGGTTTCTGGGATTCCACGGGGCCCAAGACCCCGGCTCCTGGGGGCCTGTGCCTCTCAGACCCCCTGCAAATTTTCCTTGGATTTCACAATTTTTTTTCACATCCCTGAGAAAAAAAATATGGATTTTGGATTTGTCAATAAAAGATTAAACTTTAAGATAGACTCTGCATTATTTCCTTATTTTACATACTGAGATGTTGAATTTTCAACAGCTGCATTAGTGTATCAAAAATGAAAATTACTGTACAAAAATCATAGGCATGATTAAGAGAATTTACAGGAAGCAAAGTTAATGCAAAATAATGAATTTTTTTTAAATATCACAATTTATGATGAACATTTTTATTATTATGATTATTATTAGTTGTCTTTGTGGAATTCAGCATTTACTGCAAGTCTACAATGTCTTTCTTCATTTAAAAGGATGTTCTACATTATGAAACTATATCAATCTGTAAAATCAGACTTTTTGTTTAACATTTGGAAACTTGTCCTATTCCAGATAGAGTAGCAAAAACAATTTATAAGAAAACACTAGGTTGCCTGAGACTTTTACACACAACTATATATCATGTGGCATGACATGTCCACACTGATGATCCAAAACCCAACTTATAACCCTTTTCAAAAGAGTTATGAACTTTACAAGTGCAGTAACACGTTTTAAATGTTCTTATTTCATTTTTTAGATTCAGCTTCTTAAACTTTGAAGATCGTTTTCATCTTGTGTGTCTCTAATTGCAGTAAAAACTTTATTTATTTATTTACTGAAGCTGCTGCTTTGGTCTTCTATGAGTGTTTTTTCCCCTGAAAAACCTTTATCAAATCTCTTTAAACACCATTTTCTGTTTTGTAGAATGCTGATCACCAATTCTTGATATGTGATCACTTAATCAGGTGAAGGAGTACTGCTCAGGAATGTAAGAGAGAGGCGTGATTGATATTATTGATAACACACTAAGTGACCCACAGCAGCCGTATGAAGGCTTCAGCGTGTGCACACGCGTGTGTTTGCACTCGCCGCAGTGGTGCCTGATCTATGGCCTAATAGGATAATGAATTCAGTGTGTAGGCAGCGCGAGGAGCGATGTGCATGTGCAGGGCAGCGGTGGGGGTTAATACAACATGATAAATATTTGATTTCTGCTGGGGCCGCTCTCCACCTACAGAATGGGAAATGGCTGTAATGCGATTCAGAACAGATTGTCCTGCGGGAGGCCCTTTGTGTGTTTTTTCGTGTGCTTGTGATTGTGCGTGTAAAGGCCCCGTGACTGCATGTGTATAGCCAGGGGAAATAAAGGAACAAATCGGCTTACAAATCACAGCGCTGCAGCGCCATGGCGAGCAATGGCCCCTGTCTGACTATCACCACCAGCAGTGACCCCGAACACAACCATCGGTTGATATGAGCTCCGATGCAGCGGTCAGGAAAACGGAGCTGCACATCAGTGCCGCAAACACCAAAGCCCATTTTATGGCCACCTGTGGAATTTCAGAATTCTCGAAGCTCGCTGTTCTTCATGAGGTGACATGAGGTGAGGTGGTTACATGGTCATTTTACACCACTCCCCAAATGATATTTACAATTTTCCTGAATTGCTAAAACACTAAACTCCATTCCCTGAACCAAATCCACAGCGGCCTGAACTCATTTCTGGAATCAAGCAACTCTTTTGGCAAAACCTTAAGCAGTTTTCACCTTGTTAGTCACAAGATCTTATGCACATTTTTTGCAAAACTCTAAACACATTCTCATTCAATAAACACAACATGACATTTGTGATGCAACATTCGAAATGTAAAATGCGAACACAGCTGTCAGCTTTTACACTCAACAACTCACAGCTGAACACACACACTTCTAATGTGATCAGACACAGTGGGCAAGATATGTCAGGTCAGAGTGTACAGGTGGCACACGTGCACCCATCTCAAGAGGACAGGAACATACAGAGAGACACAGGAGGAAGAGTTCATGTGAGAGGTGGTGGACGAGGAGGATGGGAACAAGGAAGACCAAGAACAATCAGTACTGATGACATTCAGCAGTGCTGCGTCCTGTCTGTGTCACAGTTTGGGACAATGTGGCCGTTCACTGTGTTGTCCTGATACATGAACAGTTCACCAACAACCAGCACTTCATAAAGGTTTGTTTTCCTCCTTACAGCCCCTTTCTGAATCCAGTAGAGGAGTTTTTCTCTGCGTGACGGTGGAAGGTCTGTGACCTACAGCCTAACATCAGGGCAACTGTATTGGAGGCAGTGGAACTGGCCTGTGATGATGTGAGTGGAGTCTTGTCCAGGTTGGGTTCAGCACACCAGAGGTTTTTTTTTCCCCCTTTGACTGGCAAGGGAAAGTACTGCCTGTAATGTGGACAACGTTCTCTGGCCAGACCACACACAAAGACATGACGTTCTGAGTTTTTGAGGATTACATGTGGGGAACCCCAGGGTTCAGTCCTTGGGCCATTGCTGTTTCTTTGGTTTCCAAGTCCACAAGTTGTATTTTGTTTGCTGATGATACAGCTGTGTTTTGTAGTGGGGATCATTTGGGACAGCTCCTGGACATGATGGAGAATGAATTACATAAATTTAAACAGTGGTGCGATTCCAACAAATTATCGCTCCATTTTGGTAAAACTAAGTGTATCACATTTGGTAATAAGTCTAGGAACTTAAGCAGAAATTTATTATTAGATGATATTGAAACTGAAATAGTAACAAATACAAAATTTCTTGGTGTTTATATTGATGATAAATTAAGCTGGAAAACACGTTAACTGTGTTAAATCTAAAATGTCAAAAGTCATTGCAATTCTGCATAAAGCACAAGACTTCCTCTCCCAACATTCTTTGGCCATTTTGTATCATTGCTTGTTCCATATATGACATATTGTGTTGAGGTTTGGGGAAATACATATAGAACTAATACTAATCCAGTATTTCTATTGCAAAAGAAAGCTATAAGAATTATCAGTAATAAGCCATATCGTGAGCCAACAAATCCGTTATTTGCTGGTTTGCAAATTTTTAAATTCTGGGACTTGGTTGATTATGTCACAATACCAATTATGTATGAAGTCAAAAATAAACTCTTGCCTAAACATGTCCAGGATCTGTTTAAAATGAGGGATTCCAGCTACAATTTGAGAGGGACATTAATAATTGAGAAGCGAAGGATCAGAAGTACTGCAAAAAGTCCTTGTGTTTCTGTTAAGGGTGTTAAAATTTGGCATAATTGTCCTGATAATATTAAGTTACTTGGTACCTTAGTCGGCTTTAATTGGCTTTACAAACATAATATACTTACCCGTTATAGCTTGGAAAATTAGGTTTACCATTTGGTTGTTGTGCTTGAGTTTATGCACTGTTGCTCGTTTGGTTGTGTTTTAAAATTCTGGTGCACTGTCTGAGTTGTTTTATTTGTGCACATTTCTTTTGTAGTGTTATGAGTATATATGTTTATATATGTATATATTCTTTACTTTTTTATGGTATAAGGGGAGGGTATCTATAAGCTTTGCTTCTGCCTTCACCCTTTCGGCCACACGGGTTCATTGCAAGTTGTTCTTTTTATGAGTGTGTTATTGTCTGTGTTGTTATTCTGTGTGCTGAATAAATAAATACATTCATTCATTCATTCATTCGTTCATGTTGGCGAATGAATCTCTTTGACTTTGTGCAGCGATGTGGTTTTTTCTTTTGCTTTGTTTTTTGTTGTGATATTGTTGATATCTAGAGTGTCTGTGGGTCACGTGATTACAGTTTTTGCCAACTGTTTACATGCAAAAAGCGAATGCTTAGACTAAAACTTCAAATCCAGAACTTCTTGTAACAGTAGCTAAAACACAGTGTGATAATACCGTAAACACATTTTCTGCACCTTGCTTGAAATTCTTCAGTGCAGTTGTTGCAGAACATTACACACAGTTTCCTACATTAGACACTTAATTCAAAGATAGTCCATCTCCCACCGGAAACAGGTCTGATGTAATGCCGACAATGTGAACACAGCACCTACTTTGGTCATATAGGGACCAGATTGTATGTTGCAGTGACTCTGGTGCCCTATACTCTTGCAGTACCCCCCACAGGATACCCCAAGGGATGCAGTCATACACCTTTTTCCAGGCCCACAAAACCTGTGTAGACTGGTTGGTCATACTCCCAAGACACCTCCAGTATTCTTGTGAAGGGAAACAGCTGGTCCACCGTTCCACAACCAGGACGAACCCACATTGCTCTTCCTGAATCTGAGGTTCGACTAACTGTCTAAGTCTCCTCTCTGGTATCCTGGCATAGACTTTCCCAGGGAGGCTGAGAAGTGTGATTCCTCTATAATTGGAACACATTCTCTGCTCATCTTTTTTAAAGATGGGGTCCACCACCCCAGTTTGCCAATCCAGAGGTACTGTCTCTGACTTCCATGCAATGTTGTATAACCATGTCAGCCATGACAGCCCAACAACATCCAGAGACTTCAGCAACTCATGACAAATCTTGTACATCCTCGGCGTCTTGACACAAAGGAGTTTTTGACTACACCTGTGACCTCCGCTGGGGTCATGGCACCAGATCCGTATGAGTCTGCCATCCCTGCCTTCTTGACAGATGGTATTTTAGTAGGGTTAAGGAGATCCTCAAAGTGTTCTTTCCACTGCCTGACAATATCCTCAGTCCAGTTTAGTTGCTCTCTTCCCCTGCTGAACACAGCCTGGGCTAAGAACTGCCTCCCTTTCCTGAGGCACCTGACAGTTTGCTGTAACCACTTTGAGGCTGACTGAAAGCTATTATCCATGGCCTCTCCAAACTCCTCCCATGCCTGAGTTTTTGCCTCAGCCACCACTAAGTCTGCAGTCCTTCTGGCCTGCTGATACCTGTCCGCCAATTCCAGAGACCTCTGTACCAACCAAGCATGAAAGGCCTCCTTCTTCATCCTGACAGCTTCCCTTACCACTGAAGTCCACAAGCAGGTTCTTGGGTTGCCGTCACGATAAGCACTGACCACCTTGTGGCCACAGCTCAAAGCAGCCACCTCAGCAATGGAGGACTTGAACATGGACCACTCTGTTTTCATGCCCTCGACCTCCCTCGGATCTGGGAGAAGTTTCTTCAGGGTGTGAGCTGAAGGCCATCGAGATAGGCTCTTCCACCAAATGGTCCCAGAAAACCCTTACAACACATTTAGATCTTCCAGGTTGACCCGGTAGCATACTCCACCATCTGAGCCTACTCATCACCAGGTGGTGATCTGTTGACAGCACCGACAAGTGTCCAGGACACATGGTCACACATGGTCTGATTACAAAATACAAAATCATCGACCTTTGTCCTAGGGTGTTCTAGTACCACATGTACTTATGAACACCTTTGTGCTCAAACAAGGTATTCCTTATGGGACAGTCCATGACCACCACAGAAGTCCAACAATGAAACCCCACTCAGATTCAGATCAGGGGCCCATTCCTCCCAATCGCTCCCCTCCAAGTTTCTCCATTGTTGCCGACGTGAGCATTGAAGTCCCCTAGTAGAACTAAAGAGTCTCCAGCAGGATCCTTTACCAATATCCCACTCAAGAGTCTAAAAGAAGGCTGGATACCCTGAACTGCTGTTTTGTGCATATGCACAAACAATAGTCAGATTCCTTTCTGGAAAAAGAGTCCAGCCCCTCTCCAGGAGAATGGTTCCAGAGCCCATGCTGTGCGTGGAGATGAGTCCAAGTAATTCTAGTTGGTATCACTCTACCTTCTGCACAAGCTCAGGCTCTTTCCCTACCAGAGAGGTAATGTTCCATGTTCCCATAGTTAAGTTCCATAACCGAGTGTCAGTCTGTGTGCCCCTGTCCACTGCCAAGAGAACAGTGCACCAGACCCTCTACAGACACCATGCAGGTGGTGAGCCCACATAGGGAAGAGCCCATGTTTATTCTTTGGTCTGAGCCCCACTGATTCCCACAATGGTAGACCCAGTCCTCACCTGCGAGCATCCCCAGGTCTGACACGCGGAGGAAGCCCCGGCATCCCTGTTGTGGGTGAGCTGACTCCATCCCTACTTGCGTCCGTCATACAGGGTCATAACGATCACCTTTGTCTGTCTCCTCACCTGGAACAACACAACTCCCAGGGTCACTGGAGCAGACATACCCCTCCACCACAATAAGGTGGTAATCCATGAACTAATGGATTCAGTCACTTTTTGCAATGCCATCATGGATGGAGATCTGGTTGTCCATGCGAATATCTTCATTGTTATTGAAATAATCGTGAAGTTTTCAGCTGACCATCATATGTTTCTGTGTAGGCTCTCAGTTGTCCAGGTGGTTTCCATAGTAGAGAAGCTTGAATCTTCGACTTGACTGGATTGCTTGACGCGAGGACGTTTCGCTTCAAATCGCAGAAGCTTCCTCAGCTAAAATTCTTGCTCTGGTGGTCTGACTTCTGTTTTGACTCTTGTAGAGAAGAATAATCAAGAAGTCACAAAAGCTGGAGTTTTAAACCTAACCAGACCCCTCCTACCGAGAGGCAGACTGCTATAGGCTGGTGACTAAAAATTAGCTCTAATTAGCACCTATTGTGCTCTAGTTAGCACCCTCCTAATGACAGGGCAGCTGTCCCTTTGAACTGCGGACTGAGGTCCACTGGCGCCCTCTCTGCAGTGCTGGTATAGCCTTTTGTGTAAAGGTTGCTTAGTCTCACCTATGTAGTGTTCGTTACAGTTTTCCTGACATCTGATAGAATACACTACATTGCTCTGTTTGTAACTAGGGATCCTGTCCTTAGGGTGAACTAATTTCTGTCTCAAGGTGTTAACCGGTTTAAAGTAAACTGGGATTTTGTGCTGTCTGAAGATCCTCTGTAGTTTTTCCCCTACTCCTGCTAAATAAGGGAGAGACACGCCTCTTCTTCTTGTCTCCGTCTCCTGTCTATCTGGTCTCTTTGTTCTCTGGGACTTCTGCACTTTGTCCAGGGACCATCGTGGGTACCCACATACTGTGAGGGTTTTCCGGACAAGTTGTCGTTCTTTAGCCCTTCTCTCTGCAGTTGTGGGCACCTGTAGGGCTCTGTGTTGAAGCGTCCTGATCACCCCGAGCTTGTGTTCAAGGGGGTGGTTTGAGCCAAAGAGCAGATATTGGTCAGTGTGAGTTGGTTTTCTGTAAACCCCTGTCTGGAGCTGCCTGTTCTCTCCACTCGTAACATTACAGTCCAAGAAGGCTAAATGGTTGTTTTCGGCATCCTCACTTGTGAACTTGATATTGGCGTCCACCGAGTTGATGTGTTCTGTAAAGTCCTCAACTTCCTGTTGCTTGATTTTAACCCATGTGTCATCAACATATCTGAACCAGTGACTGGGAGAGATGCCTGTGAAAGACGTCAAGGCTGTCTTCTCCACTGGCTCCATGTACAGATTGGCCACAATGGGGGATACCGGAGACCCCATTGCACAGCCATGAATCTGCCTGTAGTAATTCCCCCTAAACAGGAAATACGTGGTGTTAAGACAGATCTCCAAGAGCTGGCAGATGTGGTCTGGTGTGAGTTTGGTCCTTTCAAGTAGAGACACATCCTCCAGCAGTCTCTGCCTCACAGCTGAGACAGCCTCAGCGGTGGGGATGCAGGTGAACAACGAAGTCACATCAAAAGACAAAATTGTTTCATCTGCCTCCAGCTGTAGGTCCTTGATCTTGTTCACAAAATGTTGTGTTCTCCACATGGTGTTCTGGGTTACCCACTAGAGGAGCCAAAATCCACTTGAGGTGCTTGGCCACATCGTAAGTGATGGAATCTGTGCTACATACAATAGGCCTGAGTGGCACGTCCTGTTTGTGGATTTTGGGCAGTCCATAGATGCACGGAGTGGCATCCCCAGGGTACAGTCTGTAGTATGTCTGCCTGTCGATGAGTCCCTCTTTCTCCAGGTTTTGGAGGTAGCTAATGATTTTCTTCTTATAGCCGCTCGTGGGGTCTCTCTTCAGACGTTCGTATGTATTGGAGTCACTGAGCAAGTTGTTGATCTTGGCCTCGTAGTCAGATGTGTTCAGGACCACATTCATCTCCACCTTAAAGACACTAACCACACGTTTGAGGACAAGGAAGTTAAAATATTAGCCAGAGAGAAGAAATGGTTTGAGAGAGGGGTCAAGGAGGCATTCTTTGTGAAACGTTTGAAACCCAGCCTTAACCGGGGAGGGGGTCTGAGACACGCTTTATCCCCTGTTTACAATGGGGTACTCAGGTCAAAGCAGTTTCAGTCTTTTGTTCATGGTAATGAGTCATTCACATCATCAGCAGAGTCGTCAAGGGAGCCATCACGAGAAGGACAGCTGCCCTGTCATTAGGAGGGTGCTAACTAGAGCACAATAGGTGCTAATTAGAGCTATTGTTTAGTCACCAGCCTATAGCAGTCTGCCTCTTGGTAGGAGGGGTCTGGTTAGGTTTAAAACTCCAGCTTTTGTGACTTCTTGATTATTCTTCTCTACAAGAGTCAAGACAGAAGTCAGACCATCAGAGCAAGAATTTTAGCTGAGGAAGCTTCTGCGATTTGAAGCGAAACGTCCTTGCGTCAAGCAACCCAGTCCAGTCGAAGATTCAAGCTTCTCTACTATGACCATCATATGATACAAAAACCTAAGCACAATTTTTCTTCCGACATTACATTCCAACAAATTTTGTGTTCATGCGCAATTCACCTTTTGGGCTTATTATTCAAAAACTCCTCTGTAGGCCTCCCGTCCTGGACACCAGCATAGACTCCCAAAATCTCCCAAAATTTCCTGTATAATTTCCTGTATTGTCTATTGTGTCAGTAGCATGGCACAAGCAAAGGGTCACCCCTTTGAGTCTGGTCTGCTTGAGGTTTCTTCCTCAAATCATCACAGGGATTTTTCCTTACCACTGTCGCCTGTGCTTGCTCTAGGGGTTGGTAAGGTCAGGCCTAACTTGTGTGAAACATCTTGAGGCAACTTTGTTGTGATTTGGCACTATATAAATGAAATAAATTGAAGTGAAATCATACATGACCAATTTTCCAAGGAATGTAAATCTGACTGTCGTCTGCAAACATCTTGAAGTCAGGGAAACTTCGCTCAGTCCGATCCAGGATTTAACCCTTTGTTCCTCTACTTGGGGACAAACCGTGTCCTAACTTCGAGCTCTACCACTTGCACAGAGTCACTGCTGTCTCAGTTGCACACAATCCACCAGGTGTGGACAGAGATTTCAGCCTCAGATCCACAATCTGGTCCCGTATTACTGATCTAAGTAGCTTCACAACCATCTTGATCAGATTTAATGGCACTGCTAAATTTTAAGTACACAGTTTAAAATATGTTTAGAAATAAAAGCAATTTTGTGTGATAAGAATGTTAACTTGGAATGTTGTTGTGCTTTTACTGTGCCTCTACTGGTGGTTGGCTCTCACTGCGGTATTGTATCACTTCCTGTTCCAGAGCACAGCGGTGTTTTGCTGTATCTGTTAGCTGTTTAATCTGCGCAGTTAGATTGATCTAGTTACCTAGATAACGATTTGTTTCACAGTGTAATCTTCACGTGCCTTAACTAAAGCACTCCCTCTGCTGAATCACCTCTAAATTATTTACACATTATTCACTTTGTGTGTTTTTAGGAATCCGCTAGCTTAGCGCAGCTACTAGCTCTTAGCCGGTTTAGCATGGCAGCTTCTCCTGTCTCTCCTGCACTTTTCTGCTCTGGGTGTGAAATGTTTAGTTATTCCTCGGCCTCCTTTAGCAGTAATGGTACTTGTAATAAGTGTAGCTTATTCGTAGCTTTGGAGGCCAGGCTGGGCGAATTGGAGACTCGGCTCCGCACCGTGGAAAATTCTACAGCTAGCCAGGCCTCTGTAGTCGGTGCAGACCAAGGTAGCTTAGCCGCCGTTAGTTTCCCTCTGGCAGATCGCGAGCAGCCGGGAAAGCAGGTTGACTGGGTGACTGTGAGGAGGAAGCGTAGTTCTAAACAGAAGCCCCATGTACACCGCCAACCCGTTCACATTTCTAACCGTTTTTCCCCACTCGGCGACACACCCGCCGAGGATCAAACTCTGGTTATTGGCGACTCTGTTTTGAGAAATGTGAAGTTAGCGACACCAGCAACCATAGTCAATTGTCTTCTGGGGGCCAGAGCAGGCGACATTGAAGGAAATTTGAAACTGCTGGCTAAGGCTAAGCGTAAATTTGGTAAGATTGTAATTCACCCGGTTACGCCAATCGAAGGTCACTAAAATTAACATTGAATCGGTGTGTAACTTTGCAAAAACAATGTCGGACTCTGTAGTTTTCTCTGGGCCCCTCCCCAATCGGACCGGGAGTGACATGTTTAGCCGCATGTTCTCCTTGAATTGCTGGCTGTCTGAGTGGTGTCCAAAAAATGAGGTGGGCTTCATAGATAATTGGCAAAGCTTTTGGGGAAAACCTGGTCTTGTTAGGAGAGAAGGCATCCATCCCACTTTGGATGGAGCAGCTCTCATTTCTAGAAATCTGGCCAATTTTCTTAAATCCTCCAAACCGTGACTATCCAGGGTTGGGACCAGGAAGCAGAGTTGTAGTCTTACACACCTCTCTGCAGCTTCTCTCGCCCTGCCATCCCCTCATTACCCCATCCCCGTAGAGACGGTGCCTGCTCCCAGACCACCAATAACCAGCAAAAATCTATTTAAGCATAAAAATTCAAAAAGAAAAAATAATATAGCACCTTCAACTGCACCACAGACTAAAAGTTAAATGTGGTCTATTAAACATTAGGTCTCTCTCTTCTAAGTCCCTGTTAGTAAATGATATAATAATTGATCAACATATTGATTTATTCTGCCTTACAGAAACCTGGTTACAGCAGGATGAATATGTTAGTTTAAATGAGTCAACACCCCTGAGTCACACTAACTGCCAGAATGCTCGTAGCACGGGCCGAGGCGGAGGATTAGCAGCAATCTTCCATTCCAGCTTATTAATTAATCAAAAACCCAGACAGAGCTTTAATTCATTTGAAAGCTTGACTCTTAGTCTTGTCCATCCAAATTGGAAATCCCAAAAACCAGTTTTATTTGTTATTATCTATCGTCCACCTGGTCGTTACTGTGAGTTTCTCTGTGAATTTTCAGACCTTTTGTCTGACTTAGTGCTTAGCTCAGATAAGATAATTATAGTGGGCAATTTTAACATCCACACAGATGCTGAGAATGACAGCCTCAACACTGCATTTAATCTATTATTAGACTCAATTGGCTTTGCTCAAAATGTAAATGAGTCCACCCACCACTTTAATCATATCTTAGATCTTGTTCTGACTTATGGTATGGAAATTGAAGACTTAACAGTATTCCCTGAAAACTCCCTTCTGTCTGATCATTTCTTAATAACATTTACATTTACTCTGATGGACTTTCAGAAAGCGCTGTAACTAGGTTTAAGGATATGATTCCTTCTTTATGTTCTCTAATGCCATATACCAACACAGTGCAGAGTAACTACCTAAACTCTGTAAGTGAGATAGAGTATCTCCTCAATAGTTTTACATCCTCATTGAAGACAACTTTGGATGCTGTAGCTCTTCTGAAAAAGAGAGCTTTAAATCAGAAGTGCCTGACTCCGTGGTATAATTCACAAACTCGCAGCTTAAAGCAGATAACCCGTAAGTTGGAGAGGAAATGGCATCTCACTAATTTAGAAGATCTTCACTTAGCCTGGAAAAAGAGTCTGTTGCTCTATAAAAAAGCCCTCCGTAAAGCTAGGACATCTTACTACTCATCACTAATTGAAGAAAATAAGAACAACCCCAGGTTTCTTTTCAGCACTGTAGCCAGGCAGACAAAGAGTCAGAGCTCTATTGAGCCGAGTATTCCTTTAACTTTAACTAGTAATGACTTTATGACTTTCTTTGCTAATAAAATTTTAACTATTAGAGAAAAAATTACTCATAACCATCCCAAAGACGTATCGTTATCTTTGGCTGCTTTCAGTGATGCCGGTATTTGGTTAGACTCTTTCTCTCCGATTGTTCTGTCTGAGTTATTTTCATTAGTTACTTCATCCAAACCATCAACATGTCTATTAGACCCCATTCCTACCAGGCTGCTCAAGGAAGCCCTACCATTATTTAATGCTTCGATCTTAAATATGATCAGTCTATCTTTATTAGTTGGCTATGTACCACAGGCTTTTAAGGTGGCAGTAATTAAACCATTACGTAAAAAGCCATCACTTGACCCAGCTATCTTAGGTCATTATAGACCAATCTCCAACCTTCCTTTTCTCTCAGAAGTTCTTGAAAGAGTAGTTGTAAAACAGCTAACTGATCATCTGCAGAGGAATAGTCTATTTGAAGAGTTTCAGTCAGGTTTTAGAATTCATCATAGTACAGAAACAGCATTAGTGAAGGTTACAAATGATCTTCTTATGGCCTCAGACAGTGGACTCATCTCTGTGCTTGTTCTGTTAGACCTCAGTGCTGCTTTTGATGCTGTTGACCATAAAATTTTATTACAGAGATTAGAGCATGCCATAGGTATTAAAGGCACTGCGCTGCGGTGGTTTGAATCATATTTATCTAATAGATTACAATTTGTTCATGTAAATGGGGAATCGTCTTCACAGACTAAGGTTAATTATGGAGTTCCACAAGGTTCTGTGCTAGGACCAATTTTATTCACGTTATCCATGCTTCCCTTAGGCAGTATTATTAGACGGCATTGCTTAAATTTTCATTATTACGCAGATGATACCCAGCTTTATCTATCCATGAAGCCAGAGGACACACACCAATTAGCTAAAATGCAGGATTGTCTTACAGACATAAAGACATGGATGACCTCTAATTTCCTGCTTTTAAACTCAGATAAAACTGAAGTTATTGTACTTGGCCCCACAAATCTTAGAAACATGGTGTCTAACCAGATCCTTACTCTGGATGGCATTACCCTGACCTCTAGTAATACTGTGAGAAATCTTGGAGTCATTTTTGATCAGGATATGTCATTCAATGCGCATATTAAACAAATATGTAGGACTGCTTTTTTGCATTTACGCAATATCTCTAAAATTAGAAAGGTCTTGTCTCAGAGTGATGATGAAAAACTAATTCATGCATTTATTTCCTCTAGGCTGGACTATTGTAATTCATTATTATCAGGTTGTCCTAAAAATTCCCTGAAAAGCCTTCAGTTAATTCAAAATGCTGCAGCTAGAGCACTAACGGGGACTAGAAGGAGAGAGCATATCTCACCCATATTGGCCTCTCTTCATTGGCTTCCTGTTAATTCTAGAATAGAATTTAAAATTCTTCTTCTTACTTATAAGGTTTTGAATAATCAGGTCTTATCTTAGGGACCTCGTAGTACCATATCACCCCAATAGAGTGCTTCGCTCTCAGACTGCAGGCTTACTTGTAGTTCCTAGGGTTTGTAAGAGTAGAATGGGAGGCAGAGCCTTCAGCTTTCAGGCTCCTCTCCTGTGGAACCAGCTCCCAATTCAGATCAGGGAGACAGACACCCTCTCTACTTTTAAGATTAGGCTTAAAACTTTCCTTTTTGCTAAAGCTTATAGTTAGGGCTGGATCAGGTGACCCTGAACCATCCCTTAGTTATGCTGCTATAGACTTAGACTGCTGGGGGGTTCCCATGATGCACTGAGTGTTTCTTTCTCTTTTTGCTCTGTATGCACCACTCTGCATTTAATCATTAGTGATTGATCTCTGCTCCCCTCCACAGCATGTCTTTTTCCTGGTTTTCTCCCTCAGCCCCAACCAGTCCCAGCAGAAGACTGCCCCTCCCTGAGCCTGGTTCTGCTGGAGGTTTCTTCCTGTTAAAAGGGAGTTTTTCCTTCCCACTGTCGCCAAGTGCTTGCTCACAGGGGGTCGTTTTGACCGTTGGGGTTTTACATAATTATTGCATGGCCTTGCCTTACAATATAAAGCGCCTTGGGGCAACTGTTTGTTGTGATTTGGTGCTATATAAATAAAATTGTTTGAATTGATTGATTGATTAACTAAAATGTCCAAAGTTACTTATTAATGAAATAAAATGCTTTTATATTATGAAGTAAAACATACAGAGAAATGAGAGGATTTTCTGAAAACAAACTTTTGCTTCAGTTTGTCATAAAACACATTGGAGACTCGAGTCTTGATTTGCTGTTTTCTTAGATAAAGTCCTTCTCTGTTCCCCCATGAAGATGCAGCAGGCAAAAGCTACACTGTGCACAGTTTGTCCAATCTCAGCCACTGAATATAAATCACACCGAAGAATAAGTCACCCAAACTAAAAAAAAAAAAAAAAAAAAAAAAAACACGAAAAAACTGTCAACCTTCTTCTTGTTCCATTTTGTAAAGGTTTATACACTGAATATTTTTAGGTTTTCTGCTGCTGGTTAGAGGAAAAAAATGCCAATGCTGCAAAATTACAACTGACACTATTAAAAATTGTTTACATTTTATTGACAAAAGCATTGTTTTTTTATTATTATTACAAAAAAACTACATCTTAAACTACATACGAGGTCTGTCCATAAAGTATAGGTCCTTTTTATTTTTTTCAAAAACTATATGGATTTCATTCATATGTTTTTACGTCAGACATGCTTGAACCCTCGTGCGCATGCGTGAGTTTTTCCACGCCTGTCGGTGACGTCATTCGCCTGTGAGCACTCCTTGTGGGAGGAGTCGTCCAGCCCCTCGTCGGAATTCCTTTGTCTGAGAAGTTGCTGAGAGACTGGCGCTTTGTTTGATCAAAATTTTTTCTAAACCTGTGAGACACATCGAAGTGGACATGGTTTGAAAAATTAAGCTGGTTTTCAGTGAAAATTTTAACGGCTGATGAGAGATTTTGAGGTGATACTGTCACTTTAAGGACTTCCCACAGTGCGAGACGTCGTGCAGCGCTCTCAGGCAGCGTCATCAGCCTGTTTCAAGCTGAAAACCTCCACATTTCAGGCTCTATTGATCCAGGACGTCGTGAGAGAACAGAGAAGTTTCAGAAGAAGTCGGTTTCAGCATTTTATCCGGATATTCCACTGTTAAAGGAGATTTTTTTAATGAAAGACGTGTGGACGGGTCCGCCACAGGAAAAACACCTCCGTTGGAAGCCTTAAGGACAAGTTGGAACATGTCCTGCTGTTAAACAATTTCTCAGATACTCACTCCACTGAAAGCCATCAAAAGCCATCAAAAGCCGCCTGGATTTTACAAATGGTTATCAACACGGAGGTGTTTTTCCTGTGCTGCCGCTCCACGCCGGCTGCGTCCCGACGCGCGGACCCGTCCGCACGTCTTTCATTAAAAAAATCTCCTTTAACAGCGGAATATCCGGATAAAATGCTGAAACCGACTTCTTCTGAAACTTCTCTGTTCTCTCACGACGTCCTGGATCAACAGAACCTGAAATGTGGAGGTTTTCAGCTTGAAACAGGCTGATGACACTGCCTGAGAGCGCTGTGCGACGTCTCGCACCGTGGGAAGTCCTTAAAGCGACAGTATCACCTCAAAATCTCTCATCAGCCGTTAAAATTTTCACTGAAAACCAGATTAATTTTTCAAACCATGTCCACTTCGATGTGTCTCAGGTTTAGAAAAAATTTTGATCAAACAAAGTGCCAGTCTCTCAGCAACTTCTCAGACAAAGGAATTCCGACGAGGGGCTGGACGACTCCTCCCACAAGGAGTGCTCACAGGCGAATGACGTCACCGACAGGCGTGGAAAAACTCACGCATGCGCACGAGGGTTCAAGCATGTCTGACGTAAAAACATATGAATGAAATCCATATAGTTTTTGAAAAAAATAAAAAGGACCTATACTTTACGGACAGCCCTCGTATAATAATAATAATAATAATAATAATAATAATAATAATAATAAAAATGATGACAATGATAATACTTTGCAGGCCGACTGGTCACTGAGGTTTTACCAAATTTTCAAATGTTTAATAATCCCAAAAAAGAAAAACACTATTCAAGAAAAAAATATTTCAATTAAAAAGAAAAAGATATATAGAATTTGTGTAATGAGGTGATGGATGGTGACAAATGACACTTTATGAACATTTTGAGTGTTTTGTAATATTTGTAGCTTTTGATTATTTTGTATTTGGGACAGTTAATGTTGTGAAGAGAGAAAAAGCTTCGATGGATTCAGGCCACAAACATATGTTTGCTCCAAACAGAAACACAATCACGTTGTAAGGAAAGAAGGAGAATAAAAAAAAACAAACAACAAAAAAAAACCTCTCATGACATGTGTGTCTGACACATTTATAGACAATCAAGAAACATTTTGTCCTCAAGTGGAGGAAATATGGTTTTGGTGACATCAGGCGTCACGGCAGAGAGGGTAATGATTGATTATAGCCACACAACTGTTGTTGCTAATTTAATCATTGCTGAAAAATGGCACCAACAGTTGTGCAACAGACACACAAACACGCTGCCACACACTCGTCTTTTCTTTTCCAATTGTGCGATTGTCAGAGCAAATTAACGCAATTAACGTGGCCTTGGGCGGAAAGCGAGCGTGTTTTGAGTTTGTCACACTGCAATTCTGTTATCTAGAGATGAAAAAAAAAGCAATCTTGTTTCTTCAGCTTGGACTATTTTTTCCTTCTTTCAGAAGAACGA
Organism: Thalassophryne amazonica; assembly: GCF_902500255.1. Taxonomy (NCBI): domain Eukaryota; kingdom Metazoa; phylum Chordata; class Actinopteri; order Batrachoidiformes; family Batrachoididae; genus Thalassophryne; species Thalassophryne amazonica. The sequence continues at coordinate 9,413,994 of NC_047104.1, forward strand.
TTCCTCTCTCATGTGTCATTTCATCGCCTCTCATTTGGGATGAGACGGAGATGCTGGCGTCAGCCCCAATGAAATCACTGTAAATGTGTCCTAATGAGTCAGGCTCACTGGACACTTGCACAATACAAGCACACACGGGCGTGTGTGACATGCATGTGCACACTAAGAGTGCAGAAGTTATAGAAAATGTGCATCAATCTTTCATTAATTCAGCCATTCTGAACTCCGTTCTTTAAATGATCACATTATCTCTGCAAAGGTGTCATTGCACAGTATTTCCTCCATTACTGTGTGTGTGGTGCACGGTGAGCAATGCGATGTGTTCAGTCGAGGTGCAATGCAAAGTTCAAATTAACTTTTTTCCCCACGGAGCCAATGAGCAATGAGTCAGACAGAAACTCAAAGGCTAAAAACAAATGTGTTGGAATTTCCAGAATTGTGCAACAACAAAATTACACAAACATGTTCAGAGAAGTTTGCATGGAGCTTTCAAATCCAGTTTGTTATAAAAAATAGTTTGAACACATTTAGCCTGCACAAATACTGCACACTAATGCAATTAAGCCAATGATATGGCTTATGCTAGCAATATTTAACCATGGGTGCAAAGCAGAAGAAAATACAGCGCCACCAACAGCTCTGGGATGGAAAAGTTCTGCAGGAAGCAATGTGGCAAAATGTGACACATCTTTGGAAAAGGGAGCAATAACAGATTTTATTTTTTATTTAATTCATCTGTGACCTGGACAACCACTATGCAGTCCTGGGTTTGATTCCTGGTGTGTGTGTGTGTGTGTGTCACACTACCTGTCTGTATAACTTCATCTGCATCGTCTCAGTCCACCCAGCTGACAATGAGTGCTGGCCTTGGCTCAATAAGTAACCTTCAGTGAAATGGTAATGTATCCCCTCCAGGGGGAATCATCCTAAAGCCTCATATGCTTCTTGATGTGGTGTCTGCAGCCCAGTTTCAAATTTTTTGTGTGTGTGATACCATCACGATAATAACAATTGCAACAATAATAATAAATCACCCTACCCCTAACGCTAACCGTAACCCAACAGACCTCACCGAGTCACCCCACATTTCGTGAAACCGTCACAAAATGAATTTGTGATACGATACTGTCACAAAATGTGCCACATTTTCGTGATGGTATCACGAACTGGCATGAGATCCGGTTGGCTATCTGGGGACAAGCACTAGTCTGATGGGCCTGATGGCCTGAATAGGTCTCATTTCTTCTCCGTGTCTGTTGGAGACCACAGATGACTTACGGCATTCCACACAAATCAGTTCTAGTACTAATCTTGTTTAACTCATAACTCCCTAATAATGACATGATATTCCAGAGCTACGCTGATGAAATGCCTGTCTCCATCAAACTCACAGTTAGCAACTGTGGTCTTCCGACAGATTTCATTCTATTGATTCTATATAAATATGAATGATATCTTTCTACAACACAAACAGAACAGAAATAGCTGTTTTTTATGTTTCAAGGAGGAACAAAATACATGGCATCCATCCATCCATTTTCTTCCGCTTTATCCGGAGTCGGGTCGCGGGGGCAGCAGCTCAAGCGAAGCCGCTCAGACCTCCCGATCCACACACACCTCCCCCAGCTCCTCCAGGGGAACCCCAAGGCGTTCCCAAGCCAGCCGAGAGATGTAGTCCCTCCAGCATGTCCTGGGTCTTCCCGGGGCCTCCTCCCAATGGGACGTGCTCGGAACACCTCTCCAGCGAGGCGTCCAGGGGGCATCCGGAAAAGATGCCCGAGCCACCTCAACTGACTCCTTTCGACGTGGAGGAGCAGCGGCTCGACTCCGAGCTCCTCACCCTATCTCTAAGGGAGCACCCAGCCACCCTGCGGAGGAAACTCATCTCGGCCGCTTGTACTTGCAATCTCGTTCTTTCGGTCATGAGCCAAATGTCATGACCATAGGTGAGGATTGGAACGTAGATCGATCGGTAAATTGAGAGCTTTGCCCCCCTACTCAGCTCTCTCTTCACCACGACGGTCCGATACAGCGACCGCATCACTGCAGATGCTACACCGATCTGTCTATCGATCTCACGCTCCATCCGTCCCTCACTCTTGAACAAGACCTCGAGATACTTAAACTCCTCCACTTGAGGCAAGGACACTCCACCGACCTGAAGAGGGCAAAGCACCTTTTTCCGGGCGAGAACCATGGCCTCGGATTTGGAGATGCTGATTGTCATCCCGGACGCTTCACACTCGGCTGCAAACTGCCCCAGTGCATGCTGAAAGTCCTGATTTGACAAAGCCAACAGAACCACATCGTCCGCAAACAGCAGAGACGAGATTCTGTGGTTCCCAAACCAGACCCCCTCTACACCCTGGCTACGCCTAGAAATTCTGTCCATAAAAATAATGAACAGAACCGGTGACAAAGGGCAGCCCTGGCGGAGGCCAACGTGCACTGGAAACAGGTTTGAATTACTATCTTACTAGATTAGATTACTGACAAGGCAAAGAACGTAAGACTGCAAGATTTGGTTACACGTTAACTTCTGAACGTAAGACTGCAAGATTTTATTTTTTTTTTTAGGATCCTTTGAATGTTTTTATAATGAATATGGATAATCATGCCATGTATTTTGACTTTTTTTTTTTAGTAAGTCAAAATACATGGCATGATTATCCATATTCATTATAAAAACATTCAAAAGTATCCTAAAAAAAATCTTGCAGTCTTACGTTCAGAAGTTAACGTGTAACCCAAATCTTGCAGTCTTACGTTCTTTGCCTTGTCAGTAATCTAATTTTCTTTGGCACCTTTTAATTCATCTGCAGTAGGTTCTCTAATTTTAATACCTTATTTTCCAGAGTATAAGATGGTGTTTTTTATCAGTTTGAGATTCCAGCATGACTTATATACAAAACAAAACAAACAAACAAACAAACAAACTTTTTGGTGAATAACAATTATAATAACTACTTATATGGTTTGTTCCCTGGAATCAAAGCATAATAAATTATAATAACTACTTATATGGTTTGTTCCCTGGAATCAAAGCATAATAAAATAAACTCCAATAATAAAAAATAAATACCAATAATAAAAAGTACATTACAACAATGCTCAAAAATATCAAATTAAAGAGCTGATAATACAGAAAAATAGTGTGACTTAAACTCCAGAAAACACTATTGTGTATTATTCTATTATTACTTACTTTTAGTGTTTATTGAATTTCATCTGAACTTATGTGTATTAGTTATGGGATACCCAAATATCTGACAGGGGGTGAATAAAGTAACTCTCTGCTCACCATAAGTCATTCATTGCAAGTTCAGATTTTATGATCTGTAAAATGTAGCTAGAGTTAAGGGACTAAAAGTATGTTGAAATTAAACCTTTATTAAATGGTGTTCCTCAGGGTGCAATTCTAGGGCCTCTTGTTGATTTATAGAAGCTTTATACACCATATTAATTCAAAGAAACAATTTAACAGACTGCGGCTTCACTGATGACCCTCAGGTCTGTGTGTATTTCACAAGAAACCACCCAGTTTTAGTGTAATACACTGATAAATCAGTTGATGTAACAAAATATGTTTTACTTGTAGCGTAACAAAATAAAGTAGAGTGATTTATTATTATTGTTGTTGTTATTATTATTATTATTATCATTATATGTCCTACAGATGGAAATAAAGCATTATTGTGTATAAAGTATGAAAAATTGTAAATGTACTGTCAAAAATCCTGGAGTTATTTTTGTTTTTGTGATTATCAGCCACATTAAATTGTTAGTTTTGCACTCACTGACTCATAAATATAGCTAGCCTTGAAAAACACTTTTTGATTATTGCAATGTCATTTCAATCTGTATTTCCAGAAATAGAGACAGCTGCAACTTGTTGAAAATGCAGAGCAAGAATATTAAGTTATTTTCATGGAATTCTCAACATCTTATACCAATTAAGTGTTTCCATTGGATAACTTCCACTTACTGAATATACACAGAACCAGTGTCAGAGTTTTCTGTTTGCTGACAAAAAAATTATGGCTTTACAGTTAAAATAAAATTCTGATCCATGTGAGATTTTCTGGGATTGGTCAACTGGTTGTCCTATTACACAGAAATATAAACAAAGTATGGGGATGCACCATGGAATTATTATTTCCCCATATCAACACTGAGAGGATTATTGCCAAGCCTGGTCACGGAGATCACTGTCCTGCATGGTTTCCACCTGTCTGGGCTCCATCCAACTGCAAATTCATTAAGTCAAATGTGCTCAGCTAATCTCAAGAGTGAGGAAACACCAGACATGATAAATCAACTGTGGCTGCAGCAGATAGGCATGGAAAATGTACAACTTAGCTGACCTCCACAATCAAGTTTGGTGACCCCATGTCTAGGACACACACTGTATATTTACACTTAAAAAAATTTTTAAAAAAAATAATAATATGTTAAAATGTTTGCCTGGGTGGTTGCCATGCAGGACCCAAGGTGGTAACGTGGTGTTGTGGATGTGCTGAAATTATACAAATATATAGACGTATATGCAAACTCACGTGTAAACGTAGGTTTGCACGTGTAACCCAAGATGGCAGAAAAAGCTCAGAAACAGCTTTATTTCTGTATATATCTTGACATTTTTCCTCATACAATATATTTTGTAAATGTTAGCGTGAAATAAACACTTCTAAATCTAAAAACCCAGTTTTTGTAAGCAGATAACACATCTGAAGTGATTTACCAGACATCTTACAGTGATGTTAGCATGCTAACTAGCAATACGGGAATGTCACTCTGAGAGACGTCAGACTGAAAGCAATCAAGTGAACTTTGGTTCCGTTAATCAGTCAAGCATGAAGTAAAAACTCATAGTGGCAGTGTGAGGAGTTTTGTTTTTTTTAAATCTATAATTAAATGTTGTGCACATTAATGCCAAGTAACCACAAGCTGGCCATGCCCCAGAATTGTCCATTAGGCACAAACTCCAACTGCTTGTCACCCTCGTTTGTAGCGAAAGTGAGGGTGAGGGGCAGCTCGGAGCTTCAGCGGCAGTGAGGAGGGGCAGCTCGGAGCTTCAGTGGCAGTGAGGAGTTAACAGCAAACATTGCACAGCAGATTTTATTTTAGTTTCATTATAATATTGTAGAGAATTTAAGGTATTTTCCGGAGTATAAATCACACCAGAGTACAAGTCACACTTGTTAAAAAATCCCTCTTGAATTCCAAGTTCAATCTAATTTCAAATTCAATTTATTTTAATTTATATAGTGCCAATTCACAAAGCTGCCTCAAGGCACTTCACATGAGTAAGGTCTAACCTTACCAACCACTAGGGCAAGCACACGGGTGACAGTGGTAAGGAAAAACTGCCTCTGATGAAACTGAGGAAGAAACCTCGAGCAAACCAGATTCAAAGGGGTGACCCACTGGTTAGGCTGTTCTAACGGTTGCAAGGGTTTTACAAAGTTTTACAAAGCTGAAGAAACAGAAAACAGGAACTCTTGAAGAGAAAAAAACCCATATATAAGTCGTACTGGAGTATAAGTCGCACCTTCTTTCTGTATCATCAGCTCATTTCATTGGGATTTTTGCATTTTGTTCTAGTTATTATTGGCATTTATTGTCTTTATTGCTTTGATTCATGTTAAAGTCCTTCATAAATAGTTACTGTAAAATCATCAGCATTTATTTATTTATTTGTCTGTCTGTCTGTTAACAGGATTACGTCTAAACTACTGCATGGATTTTGACAAAATTTTCAATACAGATACATATTAGGCCATGAAAGACTCCATTAAATTTTGGAGATGATCCAGATCCGGATCTGGATCCCGATTATGGATCAAGATTTCACTTTATATAGGCATTGAAGGATTATGTCAAAACTACTTCATGGATTCTCACCAAATTTGCACCACAGATAGATATTATTACACGGAAGACTCCATTAAATTTTGGAAGTGATCTGGATCCGGATCCAGATTCTGGATCAAGTTTCACTTGATATAGACTTTGAAGGATTACTTTTAGCAGGATTATGTCAAAACTACTGCATGGATTTTGATGACATTTTCAACACAGATACATATTAGGCCAAGGAAGACTCCATAACATTTTGGAGATGATCCAGATCCGGATTCTGGATCAAGATTTCACTTTATATAGGCTTTGAAGGATTATGTCAAAACTACTTCACGGATTCTCACCAAATTTGCACCACAGATAGATATTAGGGCATGGAAGACTCCATTACATTTTGGAGGTGATCTGAATCCAGATCCAGATTCTGGATTAAGTTTTGCTTTATATAGACTTTGAAGGATTACTGTTAGCTTGATTATGTCAAAACTACTGCATGGATTTTGATGACATTTTCAACACAGATACATATTAGGCCAAGGAAGACTTCATAAAATTTTGGAGATGATCCAGATCCGGTATGAATCAAGATTTCATTTTATATAGGCTTTGAAGGATTACATCAAAACTATTTCACAGATTCTCACCAAATTTGCACCACAGATAGATATTGGGGCATGAAGGAGTCCATTAAATTTTGGAGGTGATCCAGATCTGGATTGGCAGATGTCAGAAATCTGTGATTGTTCTTGTTATGAATAAGAAGCACATGATACATTGGTACATAGATCGCACCTGATTATAGGCACCAAAACTGGAAAAAAAAACCCCAAAACAAAAAATAAAATTAAATAATACCCACAACCTATACCCAGAAAATATGGTAACTGCATGAAGCACATAAACAGAACGATGAACAAAAGCTAGCTTTTGATTTTAGTTAATGTTGCTTAGTCAGTTAACTGTTGGTTTTTAATGATGTAGTTGTGTATATGTGGTGACACATATTTAAATCATTTATTTAGTTTGCAGGCTGATGCTCTCATTCATTCATTTTCTGATGCTTATCCAGATCCGGGTCGTAGTGACAGCATATCAAGCAGCCTTCCACACTTCCCTATCCTCGGCCAAGTCCTCTAACTCATCCTGAGACCGATTTCCACATGACATAACAGACAGCTGCTGATCAGTTCCGGCTGCTGATTCCTTTCATTGTCCTGCAGCTCTGATGAACGCTGGTGTCGTTCGGTTTTGGGAACTCTCGCAGGCAGGGGGTGTAGAACATTATTACCGCTGGGCTGGAAACAGCGGAGCAGGATTAGGTAGAACATGGAAGTGATTGCCTAAGTAGCCACTTTTAAAGAGTTTAGAAGCAAAGTTTCTATTTTGTCCAATTTTAAATGTTTTATTGTATTTGAATGAATTTTTAACCATTTGTTGACGAGTTATTATTGTTTTCTTGTTCATGAAAAGCATCTCGAGTTTTCTCGTGTATGAAATGTACGGAGACAAATTTGTCTTTGACTCCTCTCAGATGCAACGTTCATAATCCATACACGGTTCGGCTAATTATGATAACATTTGAAATATGGCCTCCTTTCCACCGACAGTGTGTGGAGCTGTGTATCCAATGGCAACCTGAACTTTGACCTTGAATGTTATTGCAGTGCAACACTTGTAAGAAATAACTGTGCCTCTGTTCTCATAATTGTGCTTGTAAATGCCAATATTTGACATTTACCAGGTGACATACAGTCAATATTTCCCACTTCTTACTTTATAATACATGTGATATATGATATGTACATAGCCTAAAATGCTAAGTGCACGAGCCGTGAGGTGGTGCAAATTTTATTGCTGCCGCGGCCGTGCTATTACTCTTCCTCTCTCCGCCGCGCTCGCTCGCTCACTGATGTCAACGCTGACCCCAGACATGCAGAGCTGACCCTATTAGTGTTGTTTATGGCATGTTTAAGACTAGTAAACATAGTAGTAAACACTCCATTAGGCCTTTAAAAAAAAGCCCTCAGCATCCCCTCTGTGCCACGGCGTTTTAACCAGCGCCGAGGATGAAAATGACAGAACTATTTCTCGCCCACAGTCTGGTTGGGCCAGTTTGTCTGGATGGTCATCTGTGATTTAGTATAAGCAATAACAGCTGCAGATGGAGTGCACAGCTTTTTTTTTTTTAAATGGCCATAGTGTGGAAATGTGAAATATGCATTTGATATTTCAAGGTGCTGTAAAAAGCCTGGGATGGAGCCATAGGTGTGCAGGTCACAGTCTGGGGCTTTTATGTTGCAGGCCAGATGACAATGTTGAATGTATGGTCCAATAAGTCTGGATGATTATGTGTCACGAGTTCAAAACTTGACGAAATATGAAGTCCATATTCAGACGCTGCGTTCTTAATCAGAGCGGCTTTTTCTTCAGGCTTCTGGTCTCATCTAAAAACATCATTCAGCAGCCAGAGATGACACCAGAGAGTGCAGCAGAATTTCTTCATCATTAAGTGATGATTACAGCCATGAACACAATCAACTATTCACTGTCATTAAAATCATTAACAGCAGAGATATTTGGGAACTCTGCTGCTTTTCAACCATCACATTCTGCTGTTTTCAGTCCACATGGACTTACTTCAAAGCCATGAGACATTTCTAATGAGATCCTCACCTGTTCAGTGTCAACCAGAAGCATTTTACTGCAAGGTGCGCACAATGACACTGTTCAGCACGTCAGAGTGCTCACTTTCTATTTATCATCGTTTTTGTCTGCAGTGGAAAGTTCAACCCAAAAACATCTAAAAGAGAGCTAACATTGAAAAATCCCAGAGATCCGAGTGTAAAACTCAGATGCATGTATGTATAGTACTGTGAAAACATTTTCTGCATCCCAGAGTTATAATAAAAGTAGCGTTTGATGCCCCCTCCCCCCTTTAAATTGAATGTCAACACAACAGTTCCAACAAAAGTGAATATGTGGGCTCACTCATTCACTCAGTAGCTCCAGCAGGGGACTCCAGACTTCAATTTCCCAGGCCACATTGACCACCTCTGAGTGGGGGATCCTGAGGTGTTCTCAGGCCACTGTGGAGATATAATCTCTCCCCGGGGTCTCCTCCCAGCTGGACATGCTTAGAACACCTCCCTAGGGAGGCACCCAGGGGGCATCCTTACCAGATGCTCGAACCACCTCAGGTGGCTCCTTTCAAAGATGCAGCGGCTCTACTCTGAGCTCCTTAAGGATGACCAAGCTTCCCACCTTATCTCTAAGGGAGACACCAGCCACCCTCCTGAGGAAGCCCATTTTGGCCTCTTGTACACTCGATCGAGTTCTTTCAGTCATGACCAAACCCTCATGACCATAGGTGAGAGTAGGAGCAAAGACTGACCAGTAGATCGAGAGCTTCGCCTTTTGGCTCAGATCCCTTTTCCTCACAACAGTACGGGAGAGCGAATGCAACACTGCCCCTGCTGCACCGATTGTCCAGCCAATCTCATGCTCCATTGTCCCCTCACTCGTAAACGAGACCCCGAGGTACTTGAACTCCTTCCCTACCCGAAGTAGGCAATCCATTGGTTTCCTGCTGAGAACCATGTCCTCAGATTTAGAGGTGCTGATCCTCATCCCAGCTGCTTCACACTTGCCTGTGAACAAATCCAGTGAGTGCTGGAGGTCACAGGCTGATGAAGCCAACAGGACCACATCATCTGCAAAAAGCAGAGATGAGACCCTAATCCCACCAACCTGAAGACCTTTCTCTCCCCGACTACGCCTCAATATCCTGTCCATGAATATCACAAACAGGATTGTTGACAAGGCGAGTCAGACTTTCTGCCGACAGCCAAAACACAGCTCTCACTTTGTGAGTACAGAGATTGGATGGCCCTGAGAAGGGACCCTCTCACTCCATACTCCTGCAGCACCTCCCACAGTATCTCCTGGGGTTAGTTATTGCATGCCGGTGTGGAGATCAAATTCAAGGTACAATGTCAAGATACTTTTACTGCTGAATTAAGTGAATGTCCTTTTACCACATACAGATACACTTCTGATGACTGAGTCCAGGAAGTCATTGAAACCTTGGATCTTTGTCTTGATCAAGGACAATCAGAAACCCAGACACTCCAATTCCTCCGATTAGAGTATTCAGTGAGTCCGCAAAGATCACAGCATCATCTGCGAACACGAGGTCAATCGTCAGGCAATCCCTCGGTGTAAAGGAAGATTATGTCGTGACCACGGCTGATCTAGAGATGCCTGTGCATGGGTTTGTTTAATGTGGAAATGTTATTGCGTGCCAACAAACACGCTGCCCTTGACTAATCCTTAGCCTGGTCCGTAGGCTGGGAAATCCAAGATGATCAGGATCTGAGAACCTCATCCGCCTTCATGGTCTTTGGGCACAAACCATCACCTCCTCCACCTTTTCCATCATTGAGGACTTCTTGTTTCAGCAGAGCCTCGTTAGCCGTCTCGTGCTTTGGGTTCCTGTTGGGCCTTTCGAAGTCACTGGATTTCACAGCTTTATACCATACAGCCTGTAAAGCAATGCAATGGAAGATATATATATATATATATATATATATATATATATATATATATATATATCTCTAGAAGGAGAGAGCATATCTCACCCATATTGGCCTCTCTTCATTGGCTTCCTGTTAATTCTAGAATAGAATTTAAAATTCTTCTTCTTACTTATAAGGTTTTGAATAATCAGGTCCCATCTTATCTTAGGGACCTCGTAGTACCATATCACCCCAATAGAGCGCTTCGCTCTCAGACTGCAGGCTTACTTGTAGTTCCTAGGGTTTGTAAGAGTAGAATGGGAGGCAGAGCCTTCAGCTTTCAGGCTCCTCTCCTGTGGAACCAGCTCCCAATTCAGATCAGGGAGACAGACACCCTCTCTACTTTTAAGATTAGGCTTAAAACTTTCCTTTTTGCTAAAGCTTATAGTTAGGGCTGGATCAGGTGACCCTGAACCATCCCTTAGTTATGCTGCTATAGACGTAGACTGCTGGGGGGTTCCCATGATGCACTGTTTCTTTCTCTTTTTGCTCTGTATGCACCACTCTGCATTTAATCATTAGTGATTGATCTCTGCTCCCCTCCACAGCATGTCTTTTTCCTGGTTCTCTCCCTCAGCCCCAACCAGTCCCAGCAGAAGACTGCCCCTCCCTGAGCCTGGTTCTGCTGGAGGTTTCTTCCTGTTAAAAGGGAGTTTTTCCTTCCCACTGTAGCCAAGTGCTTGCTCACAGGGGGTCGTTTTGACCGTTGGGGTTTTACATAATTATTGTATGGCCTTGCCTTACAGTATAAAGCGCCTTGGGGCAACTGTTTGTTGTGATTTGGCGCTATATAAAAAAATTGATATATATATATATATATATATATATATATATATATATATATATATATATATATATATATATATATATATATATATTCATTACAATCACATATGCAGATTGGGTACCCCAAAATGGTGAGAGGAGCTTAATGTTGCCTCAAAAAAAAAAAAAAAAAAAAATGTGTGGGTGGGGAAATGAGTCCGTCTGTCCGTCAAAGTATTTGTAGTTCATTACAGCTGCTAAAGAGCTTTACATCCAAATATCACTGAGTGTCTTTTTCAGAGATTTGCCTCTGAAATATTTCTTCATGTCAGTTTTTCTGCAAATATAAACCAATGTTTGTTGGAGCACAAATTTTTTTCATGTCTTCCTTCAAGGTGACAGAGCAGGTTCTCAACAGCTGCTTGACAATAACTCATAGGATCAGTTTTGCACTCTTGCCAAGTCGAAAATCTGCTTTTAGTGAACAAAGTCAATAAACAGGAAAACGGCAGCAGAGCTGAATGTCACCCAGGTAATAATCCAGACAAATTGGCCCGAACCAAATCAGTGTGGAGATTCAGTCCTGCTGCTAATTAGAGCTAAGGTTATTGCTGACTGGAAGAACAGAGAGATTCTTTTAATTCAATCTTTAGCTTTAATAGTAATGTTTAATTTGTCATGAGGAAGGCAATGTTTCATAAAGGGCAACCAGAGCCGCTGTTTAATTGGGGTGAACTGGGAGGCTGTGCAGAAATGCTGCGGCAGAATTTGATTTTTATTTGCCGTGAAATAGGATGGCATTGGGCGCGATCGGCGTCCGGTTAAAAGACATGATAGAAGAATAGACGGTATTAACTGATCAGCAGCTTTCTGTTATGTCATGTGGAAAACATCAAATTGAATTTGCATTGTCATTACTTTTTATGCTCCAAAGTTTGATGAAATTAAAAAAAGGTATAAATAGGAAGTCAGGCAAATGACATGATGCTGCAGGTGATCAGTGATCAGGTTGTAATGCGTGACTCCATGAAAAGTCCAGGCTCTATCTGGAGTCGAGAAAGTGAGCTGTGATGGCCCTGAGAGTGGACCATCTGTGATCCTCGAACCAGTTCCTTCCTAATAAAAACCTGTACCTTGTTTCCCTGTGTTTATGATGGATGATGGTTCAGTCCTGACAGATGCCTCTGTGGTACTGGGCCGGTTACTTTGAGTAGTTCTCTTCACACAGTCATAGTTGAACAGTGGGAAGGCCAATGACCTATGCACCAATGGTTGGCCTCTCAATACTCATTGGGCTAATAGACATGATCGCTGGCTTTATAATCAAACTGGAGTGGGTGGTTTCTCCAGTGTCTGCCAATTCTGCCTTTGAAGGTATTGTGTTTCTCTACAGTTTCTTCTTCAGGTGTAAAGCTGATCCTTAGACATCTGCAGTATCACAGTTCTGATTCTCCAATCAACTATGAATCACCAAGTTTTGGTGGGAATGCAAAGCTCAGGGCAGGGAAAGCTCCAGGGATCTGTGCACTGGAGCTGAGCATCTCCAGGCAGGTGGAGATGCTGTTCTTCTCGAATTGCAAACAATCTTTTTTCAGTCTGGGAAATGGATTTCATCCCTATGGACTGGAAGAAAGGACTTATGATCCAGTGACTTAGGCACTTTTATTGGCAAGAAAAGATTTACTGATCATGACTTCTCAGGTGACGCTGTGATCTTTGTGGAATTGGTGGATACCCTGATTGGAGCAGTAAAGGAGCTGAGTGAGGAATTTAAGTGTTTGGGTTTGTGATGGTCCTGCATCATGACTCAGATCCAGGCTTTCAATCCTTGGCCTTTGAGACTGACAAGATGTCATGGTTTCACAAAGTCACTGCACAGTGTTCATTGATTCTGAATGAAGCTGAATGAAGGTTCACCTCTTTAGGATCCTGGCCTTTTGTCTTACTGTATGCTTATAGGACTTTGACTCTAACCAGTAACCTAAAGTGACTCCTTGTTTTTTGGTACTTGGTCTCTTTGGAAGATCCGTGGATGCTGCCAGACATGGGTAAACTCAGCTTCAGCGAATAAAACCTGTGCACTTACAATGAGTTATTTTACTGATTAGTTCATCTACCTGCATGAAGAGTTGAATCAGCTGGTTTTGTGGGTGGATGGAACAAATACGTGGTGGGAAGCCGGGATTACCCACCTCTGCATGCTGCTTGCATTGTGAGTGAATGCCAGCAATGAGATTTTGGACATGTGCATTTCTCTGGACATGCTAGCTGTAAGTGTTTCAGTGTTGAGGAACCCAGTGGCTAGAGAAGGTCAAGGACACGAGCATGCTTCATCAGGCTGCAAAAGATAGATGGTTACTTTTGAGAGGTGGGGACAGATCAGTCGTCTGTCTGGGTGGTTGCCATTCAGCACTCAATGTGGTTGAGTAGTGCGGTGGATGCATTGATAAGAAGCACAGATTCATGCTTCCAGGCTTGAACAATACATTCAGTTCAAGTTCAAATCCAAGGCGTAAGCAGCCACGAATGTCTCTATTCTTCGATTCTAAGAATTAACATAGAGCTTTCCCTTATTGCGCCCCTGTTCTGTGGAATGATCTCCCTATGTCAATAAAACACTCAGATTCTGTAGAATAAAATGAATTAAAAGGGTAGAAAACATAGTACCATACTATGCCAGCTAGCATACTGGCATAGTTTGCTAGCTGGCATACTATGCCAGCTAGCAAACTGCAAACTGCACTCCAGTCATCATCTGTCTCAGCGACAGATATCTCAAGCTTTTGTACAACAATCATTTCCACATAAATTCAACATTATTTCATCATAAAAGATGGAGGAAGCGATCATGGCACCACAGCAGCACGTCTGAGTCTGACTCTCTGAGACTGAGTCTCTACACCCAAAGCGATCAAAGGGAATAATGTGATTATTAACCATCAGAAGACAAAGTAAAACCTCTTAAATCATTCTGAAGTCAGTTTAAAGCAGAAACAAAACAGTTTCAAGCAGAAACGAAGTGATAATCAGTGAATCACTGCTGACGCTCCAAAACGACGCATGCACAGTGAAGGCAGGGGGGACCGATTTTTAGTGGGAGCTGTTTGGTCTGCCGTGGCAGACCAAACAGCGAGTGCCTCATACTTGGCCTGGAGTTGTTGTGACTTCTTTTGGCCCCAGACACTCCGAACTTGAGTAAAACACTGGAATCTCTGGAGTGGACCTGCTTCCGTATTCACCTGGAATAGGTGTATGGATCTCCACTAATTAGACAACACACTGTTACGGTAACTGTTTGTTTATGTGTTGCTGTTTGTCCTGGTATGTTGCATCGTGGGGGTTCTGCCTCTTTGGCGTTTCACATATTACATCACGTCACAGTTATTACTGTCACCACTCATCTTTTGTTCTTGTCTATCTCCATGTTGTTTTGGTGTTTAGCCCTTTTTGTTAGAAAGTGTCTGTTAGCTTACTTTGGACACTGCCCGGCTGAAGTTAAGAGCTCTATAAATAAATGTTGATTGATTGATTGAAATAAAACATTATAGGCTGATCAAGAAGGGCAGCTGAAGGTCACACACGCACACCATTTTCACCCACTCACTATACATAATCTGTTTTGCAAGATCAAATTGCGTGTATATATATATATATATATATATATATATATATATATATATATATATATATATACACAGTGGTGGGCACAGTTCCGATAATAGATAATTATTGAAGATAATGTTTTCATTATCGTATTATCTTTTTTTACTTTTAGACCGATAACGTAGTAAACAAAGCTGAAGAGAAGCAAACATTTTTAAAATTTGAAATCAGTTGAGCACCTACCTGATGAAAGTTTCCTAACAGATGTATAGTTCCACCCTCTGCAAACAGAAGAGAACTGCTTCTATGAAAAACTACTCTATCCTCTGCAGGCAAAGGAGAACTGGTCACAAAAAAAAAAAAAACTTTAACACCATACTGATACGCTGGCAATATCCAGAGGCATACATTTTTAACTTATGGTTCAAATTTTAGCCAAACTAATTTTGGACAAGTTATTTAAAATTACTGTCATGTCTGAAGTTTTATAAAGTAAACATATCAGATATATGTTTTAGTTTTAAAGTAATGTTCTAATTTTTAAGGTTTTAGTGAGTACA
Organism: Thalassophryne amazonica; assembly: GCF_902500255.1. NCBI lineage: Eukaryota > Metazoa > Chordata > Actinopteri > Batrachoidiformes > Batrachoididae > Thalassophryne > Thalassophryne amazonica. The sequence continues at coordinate 9,429,358 of NC_047104.1, forward strand.
TGCTGTGCCCAGCAGTGCATTATGGGTAGGATAGGGTAATCTCAGTTCGTTCACGACAGGACAAATGTATTTCAGACACTCTGTTCAGGCCTCACGGACAACAGCATTAAACTCTAGTGCCTAAAATTCTCGTGAATATACACTCAACAAAAATATAAACGCAACACTTTTGGTTTTGCTCCCATTTTGTATGAGATGAACTCAAAGATCTAAAACTTTTTCCACATACACAATATCACCATTTCCCTCAAATATTGTACACAAACCAGTCTAAATCTGTGATAATGAGCACTTCTCCTTTGCTGAGATAATCCATCCCACCTCACAGGTGTGCCATATCAAGATGCTGATTAGACACCATGATTAGTGCACAGGTGTGCCTTAGACTGCCCACAATAAAAGGCCACTCTGAAAGGTGCAATTTTATCACACAGCACAATGCCACAGATGTCGCAAGATTTGAGGGAGCGTGCAATTGGCATGCTGACAGCAGGAATGTCAACCAGAGCTGTTGCTCATGTATTGAATGTTCATTTCTCTACCATAAGCTGTCTCCAAAGGCATTTCAGAGAATTTGGCAGTACATCCAACCAGCCTCACAACCGCAGACCACGTGTAACCACACTAGCCCAGGACCTCCACATCCAGCATGTTCACCTCCAAGATCGTCTGAGACCAGCCACTCGGACAGCTGCTGAAACAATCGGTTTGCATAACCAAAGAATTTCTGCACAAACTGTCAGAAACCGTCTCAGGGAAGCTCATCTGCATGCTCGTCGTCCTCATCGGGGTCTCGACCTGACTCCAGTTCGTCGTCGTAACCGACTTGAGTGGGCAAATGCTCACATTCGCTGGCGTTTGGCACGTCGGAGAGGTGTTCTCTTCACGGATGAATCCCGGTTCACACTGTCCAGGGCAGATGGCAGACAGCGTGTGTGGCGTCGTGTGGGTGAGCGGTTTTCTGATGTCAATGTTGTGGATCGAGTGGCCCATGGTGGCGGTGGGGTTATGGTATGGACAGGCGTCTTTTATGGACGAAGAACACAGGTGCATTTTATTGATGGCATTTTGAATGCACAGAGATACCGTGACGAGATCCTGAGGCCCATTGTTGTGCCATACATCCAAGAACATCACCTCATGTTGCAGCAGGATAATGCACGGCCCCATGTTGCAAGGATCTGTACACAATTCTTGGAAGCTAAAAATGTCCCAGTTCTTGCATGGCCGGCATACTCACCGGACATGTCACCCATTGAGCATGTTTGGGATGCTCTGGACCGGCGTATACGACAGCGTGTACCAGTTCCTGCCAATATCCAGCAACTTCGCACAGCCATTGAAGAGGAGTGGACCAACATTCCACAGGCCACAATTGACAACCTGATCAACTCTATGCGAAGGAGATGTGTTGCACTGCATGAGGCAAATGGTGGTCACACCAGATACTGGCTGGTATCCCCCCCCCCCCCAATAAAACAAAACTGCACCTTTCACAGTGGCCTTTTATTGTGGGAGGGGGGTACCAGTCAGTATCTGGTGTGACCACCATTTGCCTCATGCAGTGCAACACATCTCCTTCGCAAAGAGTTGATCAATTGTGGCCTGTGGAATGTTGGTCCACTCCTCTTCAATGGCTGTGCGAAGTTGCTGGATATTGGCAGGAACTGGTACACGCTGTCGTATACGCCGGTCCAGAGCATCCCAAACATGCTCAATGGGTGACATGTCCGGTGAGTATGCCGGCCATGCAAGAACTGGGACATTTTCAGCTTCCAAGAATTGTGTACAGTTCCTTGCAACATGGGGCCGTGCATTATCCTGCTGCAACATGAGGTGATGTTCTTGGATGTATGGCACAACAATGGGCCTCAGGATCTCCTCACGGTATCTCTGTGCATTCAAAATTCCATCAATAAAATGCACCTGTGTTCTTCGTCCATAACAGATACCTGCCCATAAAATAACCCCACCGCCACCATGGGTCACTCGATCCACAACACTGACATCAGAAAACCGCTCACCCACACGACGCCACACACGCTGTCTGCCATCTGCCCTGAACAGTGTGAACCGGGATTCATCCGTGAAGAGAACTCCTCTCCAACGTGCCAAACGCCAGCGAATGTGAGCATTTGCCCACTCAAGTCGGTTACGATGATGAACTGGAGTCAGGTCGAGACCCCGATGAGGACGACGAGCATGCAGATGAGCTTCCCTGAGACGGTTTCTGACAGTTTGTGCAGAAATTCTTTGGTTATGCAAACCGATTGTTTCAGCAGCTGTCCGAGTGGCTGGTCTCAGATGATCTTGGAGGTGAACATGCTGGATGTGGAGGTCCTGGGCTGGTGTGGTTACACGTGGTCTGCAGTTGTGAGGCTGGTTGGATGTACTGCCAAATTCTCTGAAACACCTTTGGAGACGGCTTATGGTAGAGAAATGAACATTTAATACACGAGCAACAGCTCTGGTTGACATTCCTGCTGTCAGCATGCCAATTGCACGCTCCCTCAAATCTTGCGACATCTGTGGCATTGTGCTGTGTGATAAAATTGCACCTTTCAGAGTGTCCTTTTATTGTGGGCAGTCTAAGGCACACCTGTGCACTAATCATGGTGTCTAATCAGCATCTTGATATGGCACACCTGTGAGGTGGGATGGATTATCTCAGCAAAGGAGAAGTGCTCACTATCACAGATTTAGACTGGTTTGTGAACAATATTTGAGGGAAATGGTGATATTGTGTATGTGGAAAAAGTTTTAGATCTTTGAGTTCATCTCATACAAAATGGGAGCAAAACCAAAAGTGTTGCGTTTATATTTTTGTTGAGTATATTCTCTGGGTTTATAGATGTTATTGTATTTGTGTTTGTTAAATTCCACACATCTTAAATGTAGCAGACATGGATTATCTGGAATTTTGTTTTGGCAAGTTTTCACAGTCTCTACTGCCATCTACTGGCCAGTAGTGTCCATGGACGTTCATGGCAGTATTCGTCCTGAAGATGAGCAGACACTGTATGATCAGGGCCGGCCCAAGCCTTTATGGGGCCTTAAGCAGAATTTCATTTGGGGGGCCCCCCTACCATCACCTCAGCACCAGATGCCTCATTATTCCATAACACTGTTATGTGTGTAACGTACCCACAATCATTAGCATTATTTGTACTTATCTTGCATCATACAGGTGTCATTCTTGTTTTTAACCTTAAAGGGGTAGCAAACTCATAAATATATTTTAATTAACTTCTACTACATACAGAGTGATGTATAAGTATGGCTCATTAATTTAACTATTTGAAAGTAACATCAGCAGGCAGGAGACTGCATTTAAACATGTTAAATAGCTTAATTTCTTGTGTAATGGTGTGCAAAATGTTCAATATCCAAATACAAAAGAGAATCAAATGACATTCACATTATCTTACAGAAAAATAAAGTTGTAATCAAAATTAAATACTTAAATAATAAATAGAATGCTTACATAATCTCCAAAATTAACATAGAAATCCACAACATAACAGCAATGTGTGTGCAAACATTGCACTGGGGGCTATTGCTTTAACTTTGGCCTGCAAACCATTGAGAGATGAGCTACTTTTCCCCACCTTTTGCACCAAATTAATCGGAGGAGTTGATCTGCCCTGCTGTTTAACTTAAGTATTTCTTCGTAAGGAAGACTATCAAATGGCTTTGCCAAAATTCAGTCCACAACATTCAAATTGTCTGCCATTATGTGCAGCTTGCTACCTAGCTAGCTTGCTAGCTGGGACTGGCGCGAGGCTCGTGTGAAGTTTGTCCGCCTGTGAGCGCTTTGTGACGGTGGAGGAGCTCAGCAGCAGCCGCTGCTCGGTAGGGACAGAAACTGCGATAGAAGTCAGAAAGAGTGATAGAAGTCAGTCTCCAAACACAAGCAGCTACAAAAAAACCCCACCAGAAATAGAAGCTCGATTTGTCGCTAGTCGTTTTTAACAAAGAAAATGCCGTTAAGAGGATTACGAAAGTCTCCGGTTCAACTCAGAACAGAATGAAAATGCTCCCACGGACGTTTACACCAAAAGATCGCTGATTCGCTCATTTCGCTGTCAATCAAAAAGGGATTCAGCCTCAGACAGATCATCCAATCATCATGCAGAAGCTGAGCGTCCGGTCCAGACGAGGCCAGCACACTGCCCCATAGACCCCCAGACACGCTGAGCGTCCAATGGGCGGGACAAAGCCCAGCATTTATCCAATGACTCGTCTCGTTTCGCTGCATGCTTTGTGTCACTATTGAAGTCTGTCACACTGTTTAAAGCACTGTAAAGCTGCGGGTTTGAGTGAGAGGAAAGTCGCGTCGTTACCAGTGATAAGAAGCTGATTCTGAACAAAAGTTGAGCGCGTTGCAGCGCATATTTAGTCAATGACATGTACACACAACAGTATATATTTGATCACTTATTTTTTGACATTTTAGGAGAAGCTGAGCTTCCCCTGCAGTCTTAGAGCAATCGCCTCTGACTTTAAGACACCTAAAGCACTTTACACTAAACGAACGGAGCATTTCGCAAATAATGACAACAAAAATTGTAATATTGGACATGCAAACCTACCTTTGTCTTGTTGTTTTTTCTCGTCTTCCAACTTCTTTTTTCTTTTCTCCGCTCCAGAGGGATAATTTCTTTTCTAAGACATGACTTGCACTCACTTCATTCCTCACGATTAGTCATCGACCACCTGACCCAGCGGTGCATCTAAATTTGCCCAACAGTGGCAACAGCCAACAGGAGGCATCAATTAACCTAGTATTAGTATTTTGTCAAAATGAATTAATTTTTTTCGGGTGTAATACAATTTCGTTTAAATTATTCAATATTTTAATTTCATGTATACGAGGTCTATTAGAAAAGTATCCGACCTTATTATTTTTTTCAAAAACCATATGGATTTGAATCACGTGTGATTACATCAGACATGCTTGAACCCTCGTGGGCATGCAAGAGTTACGTTATTCACCTGTGGGCAGTCTTTGAGTGAGGAGTCGCCCACCCTCTCGTCAATTTTTTCATTGTTTAGGAATGGCTCAGAGACTGCTGCTTTGTTTGATCAAAATTTTTTCAAAACTGTAAGGCACAACTGAGTGGACACCATTCGATAAATTCAGCTGGTTTTTGGTAAAAATTTTAATGGCTGATGAGAGATTTTGGTCTGGTAGTGTCGCCGTAAGGACGGCCCACGGCGCCTGACGGCAATCTGCGCTTCGAGGCGGCAGCGTCTCGCCGTTTCAAGTTGAAAACTTCCACATTTCAGGCTCTGTTGACCCAGTAAGTCGTCAGAGAACAGAGAACTTTCAGAAGAAGTCAGCATGAGGAGTTTATTCAGACATTCCATTGTTAACGGACATTTTGTAATGAAAGAACGTACGGGCAGAGTCGCATGTCGGGCCGGACCCAACCGTGGGGGGTCGCGACAGGAAAAACACCTCTGTTGGAAACCTTAACGGACAAGTTGGAACATGCCCAAGCTGTTAAACAATTTCTTAGTTACTCACTTGTTGAAAGCCATCAAAAGCCGCCTGAATTTTACAACACGGAGGTGTTTTTCCTGTCGCAGCGCACACAGATTCACCGAGTCGTCACGGAAACGACTCGGCGAATTTGCGCACACGTCTTTCATTGCAAAATGTCCTTAAATAGTGGAATGTCCGCATAAACTCCTCATGCCGGCCTCTTCTGAATCTTCTCTGTTCTCTCACGACGTCCTGGGTCAACAGAGCCTTAAATTAGGATGATTTCAGCTTGAAACAGGCCGACGACGGCGCCTAGAAGCGCTGCAGGACGTCCCGCTCCGTGGGAAGTCCTTACAGCGACAGAAATACCCCATAATCTCTCATCAGCCGTTAAACTTTTCACCGAAAACCAGCTGAATTTCTCGAATAGTGTCCACTCGGATATTCCTCACAGGTCCAGAAAAAAGTTTGATAAAGCAACGCGCGCCGTCTCGAGCAGCGTGTGAAACAAAGGAATTCAGCCGAGAGGGCGGGACCACATCTCACTCAAGGCCTGCCCACAGGGAAATGACGTCACCGACACGCGTGAAAAAACTCACGCATGCGCACGAGTGTTCAAGCATGATTGGTGTAATCGCATGTCAATCAAATCCATATAGTTTTTTTTTTTTTATAAAACTGCCGGTTAGTTTTATAAGATACCTCGTATATTTACTTTTTTATCACAACGTCTTGGTGCTCTCGGGGCCCCCTGGTGGAGTGGAGGCCGTAAGCCACCGCGTAGTTGGTGTATGCCTTGGGCCGGCTCTGTGTATGATATTTTTAATTACAAGTTAAGGTTTTCAAACTTAATTTACAAAAACTCTCGATAGGAGACATCAAAGTTTAAAAACAAAACGACAAAAAAAAAAAAAGACCATTACAAGACAGCTCTGCGGTGTTTGCACATGCACAGTGCGAGCGGTTGGACGCTTGTAGGTCTTCAGCAGCAGCAGGCTACTCTCGCGACAGCCGACCAGAATAATATCAAACAGGTTTGATTTTCATTCGACCATATGATCGCCGATCAGGAGGTGGTCGTGAGATGTTAAACGCAGCTTGTTACTCCATGTACACTACACGATGCTGGACGCGTGATTAACCTGAAACTCAGTCCAAAAAAATTCTCGCACGAATGAAAAATCATCTGAAAAAGGGCCAAAACTCGCACAGTGTAAAGCCAACATTTATGTGTCAAGACAATATTGAGTGCACATTTTACAACATCATAAAACATACACACATCATAAAACTAATAATAAAAATAATAAAACTAATAAAATGAGTGCACATTCTCTCCACATGCAAAACATGTTGCGATGACACTTCCAGGGCAGCGTAAAAATGCCTGTTTTTACAAATAAAAAATAGAATATTTTACAAAAGCACATTTATCTGTAAACACCAACACACGACACACGTCACATTAATGTGTTGGTTTACATAATGAATGACTGAACCAATCAGTGTTTAGCAGAGGCACTTTTACCCAGAATCCTTTGCGATCTGTCTGTGTTTGTTACAAAACCTCAGAATTAGTGCATTATTCAACATTAAAAGATATATGTTATATTTTAACTTTGTACAAATGACAGAATTGACATTAATGGAGTTATTCTATCAGTATTCATTTTATTTATACACCAAACCATAAGTCAGTATGACTTTATTTTCCAAGACCTCCGCCTGACTGGAGTGTTGTGATTGGGTAGGGAGCTGTGCTTTGTGGCTGCTTGCAGCTCGCCTCTGTGCTGTAAGCTGTAAGCTGTAAGCTGTAAGCTGTAAGCTGTAAGCTGTAAGCTGTAAGCTGTGTAGTAAATAAGAGCTTCCGGCAGGGGGCAGGATGTTCAGACATAGAAGTGTGGGTCATTGTTTGGGTCTGTTGTCGCTTTTGATGTTTCCAGATGTGATCGTGATGTTTAAACTCAAATTCAGTTTATAAATTCAGTTTATTAGTACTTGCAAATATACCTCAACTCAACTCAACTTTTTTTTTATATAGCGCCAAATCACAACAAACAGTTGCCCCAAGGCGCTTTATATTGTAAGGCAAGGCCATACAATAATTATGAAAAACCCCAACGGTCAAAACGACCCCCTGTGAGCAAGCACTTGGCAACAGTGGGAAGGAAAAACTCCCTCTTAACAGGAAGAAACCTCCAGCAGAACCAGGCTCAGGGAGGGGCAGTCTTCTGCTGAGACTGGTTGGGGCTGAGGGAAAGAACCAGGAAAAAGACATGCTGTGGAGGGGGGCAACGTCTGTCTGTCTGTCTGCCCGGGATAAATTCCCAAACTATAATATGTAGCCCTAAAAACCTATACACAGGTATATAGGTATATAGGTTATAGGCTGTTCATCTACAATGATCTCCAATGCTTTAAAATGTACAAAAACACCAGAGGCGCGTGGAAGAAAACAGAAAAAACCATCAAAATGGATAGAGGAATAACCAGAATGACAAAGACTCACCCATTGATCAGCTCCAGGATGATCAAAGACAGTCTGGAGTTACCTGTAAGTGCTGTGACAGTTAGAAGACGCCTGTGTGAAGCTAATTTATTTGCAAGAATCCCCCGCAAAGTCCCTCTGTTAAATAAAAGGCATGTGCAGAAGAGGTTACAATTTGCCAAAGAACACATCAACTGGCCTAAAGAGAAATGGAAGAATATTTTGTGGACTGATGAGAGTAAAATTGTTCTTTTTGGGTCCAAGGGCCGTAGACAATTTGTGAGACGACCCCCAAACTCTGAATTCAAGCCACAGATCACAGTGAAGACAGTGAAGCATGGTGGTGCAAGCATCATGATATGGGCATGTTTCTCCTACTATGGTGTTGGGCCTATATATCGCATACCAGGTATCATGGATCAGTCTGGATATGTCAAAATACTTGAAGAGGTCATGTTGCCTTATGCTGAAGAGGACCCCAAGCACACTAGTAAACAAGCAAAATCTTGGTTCCAAACCAACAAAATTAATGCCTCGCAGAAGTGAAGAAATCATGAAAAACTGTGGTTATACAACTAAATACTAGTTTAGTGATTCACAGGATTGCTAAAAAAAAAAAAAACACAGTTTGAACATAATAGTTTTGAGTTTGTAGCGTCAACAGCAGATGCTACTATTATTGTGAACACCCCCTTTTCTACTTTTTTTTACTAATAGCTCAATTTCATAGCCTTAAGAGTGTGCATATCATGAATGCTTGGTCTTGTTGGATTTGTGAGAATCTACTGAATTTACCGGTCCCTTGTTTCCCATGTAACAATAAGAAATATACTCAAAACCTGGATTAATCCTTTTAGTCACATAGCACTACTATTATTCTGAACACTACTGTATATGTAATCCACATGCATTCTTTCAAAGTAATCCTACCCAACCTTGATTAATGTATATTTCATGCTGCTGAATCATGACTTGCCGTGAGACCAGGTTGGTCTCTCACAGTTGAAGTGTACCTACGATAAAAATTACAGACAGACCTCTTCATTCTTTGTAGGTGAGAAAACTTGCAAAATTGACAGTATATCAAATACTGTAAGTATATCAAATACTCAATGTGTGTGTGTGTGTATATATATATATATATATATATATATATATTTTTTTTTTTTAATAGCAGTAACTTTGTATCTTTTGAACCAGTCTGTATGGATGTTGTGTGCTTTCTGGAAGACATAAAGTGCTGGAAAGTTCCAGAACTCAAGGGCTTTGAACAAAAATGGGCTGAAAGGTACCAAGAAGAATTAGCTGCTGAATCAGTGTCACTTGTTTTTGCAGACAGTGAATTTTCAGCAGATCAGCCATTTGCAGTGTTTCTCAGATTCATAATTTTATTCAATCTATAATTATTTTCAGTTTTTCATGTTCTTATGCTTGAAAAATAAAATATATTTAATGAACACTGCTCACATTAACAAATTTAAAATGTAAAAACCTAATCCTGAAAAAAATAACCAATTAATATATTTTTGGAATAGGAATACATGTTATGTAACATATACATAATACAACTACAACACTAGAAGCACTCAGAGAGTGCAAACCTCCGCCAAGGCCATGGGGTCACTGACGCCATAACATCTACACGCAGTGGAATCATTGAACCTAAAAAAGTCTAACAATGATGTTTGCTCAGTAATCTGCTGTGACTGGATAGCATGTATCCTTAGTGCTTGGCATCACAGTTTATTGCAACTTGCACCTTTCCCAGAAGCTACTGTCATCTGAGCACTGATATTGATATTGCATGTGCTTATAGACAAAAACACAAAAGAGACAAAATTCAATTTATTATTCAACTAAACTGCAAATATATGAATTTTTTTTTAACATTTATGAAACACTTCTCTAAACAAGGCCATAGGGTCACTGACCCTAAAGAGATTCCCTGCTTGGCACAGTGATCTATTCAACAATTCAGTGTTACAACCAAAACTATGATCCATACACTTTTCTTTCCTTTATATTTGACATCCTTGACCATGAAAACATAGCACTAGAACTTGGAATCACTTTTATGTCTTTATTAGTTCAAAAGTTATTATTTATTATTAGTTATTATTCGGTAATGGCAGTTTTCTACTGGATCCAGCTCCATAACATTTGAAGCTACATCAAATCTGATGACACCTTACTGAATCAGTACAGATTCAGCTACAATTTGGTGTTAGTTGTGCATCTCTAGCTTCATTTGTCACCTCACAATGACACATTTCTATTTTCCCTATATTTTTGCATATTCTGGATCACCAGATCCCAAATCCGGATCCAATCATCACCAAACTTTGTTGTTTGATAGAACATTTGACTATGTTTGACTATGTTCAAGCCTTTTTGCCTTGTTTTTGTGGAGTTAGAAACTAGAATGTCAAAATTCCCCCTATCCCACAATGGTGAAGAATCCTTTAAAAAATTCCTGGATCCGGCTCGTGATCCAGATCACCACTAAAATTTAATCACGTGTTCCTGTTGTCATTTCCAACCACTCCACAAAATGTCATCAAAATCCGTTCAAAACGTTTTGAGTTATCCTGGCGACAAACAGACAAACAAACAAACGCGACCGAAAACATAGCCTCCTTGGCGGAGGTAATAAACATAATTCTACCCCCCAAAAATTGATTACCTGTATGCATTCTGTAACATTAGCAGATGGACTTTTTCAGCATTCACAGTTTTCTGAATCAAACCTTCAATTATGCTTCAATGTTCTATATCGCTGCAGCCTGTACATGCAGATATATGCACATTAACTGATAAACAATGATTAAAAGAGTAACAGATACAAAAAGAGGAAAATTAAAGGATAAGATTGAGACACTCGAGATATGGGTGAAGTCTGCAACACTTGTCCCACTGGCTTCCTGTTAATTCTAGAATAGAATTTAAAATTCTTCTTCTTACTTATAAGGTTTTGAATAATCAATCAATCAATCAATCAACTTGTTTCTTATATAGCGCCAAATCACAACAAACAGTTGCCCCAAGGCGCCCCAATAATCAGGTCCCATCTTATCTTAGGGACTTCATAGTACCATATCACCCCAACAGAGCGCTTCGCTCTCAGACTGCAGGCTTACTTGTAGTTCCTAGGGTTTGTAAGAGTAGAATGGGAGGCAGAGTCTTCAGCTTTCAGGCTCCTCTCCTGTGGAACCAGCTCCCAATTCAGATCAGGGAGACAGACACCCTCTCTACTTTTAAGATTAGGCTTAAAACTTTCCTTTTTGCTAAAGCTTATAGTTAGGGCTGGATCAGGTGACCCTGAACCATCCCTTAGTTATGCTGCTATAGACTTAGACTGCTGGGTTCCCATGATGCACTGAGTGTTTCTTTCTCTTTTTGCTCTGTATGCACCACTCTGCATTTAATCATTAGTGATCGATCTCTGCTCCCCTCCACAGCATGTCTTTTTCCTGGTTCTCTCCCTCAGCCCCAACCAGTCCCAGCAGAAGACTGCCCCTCCCTGAGCCTGGTTCTGCTGGAGGTTTCTTCCTGTTAAAAGGGAGTTTTTCCTTTCCACTGTCGCCAAGTGCTTGCTCACAGGGGGTCGTTTTGACCGTTGGGGTTTTTACGTAATTATTGTATGGCTTTTGTCTTACAATATGAAGCGCCTTGGGACAACTGTTTGTTGTGATTTGGCGCTATATAAATAAAACTGATTTTGATTTTTTTTTTTTTGAAGGGTTTTTTTTTTTTTAAGTATGTTTTTTTTGGATTCTCCCATTTTTGCTGACAGTGGATCTGCTTTAGATCTGCTTATTGATTTGGCACATTTTTACACCAGATGGCTTGCTGATACCAACTCATATCACACAGAGATCAGACACGACTGGGTGGTCTTGAACTGGGAACCTACTGATTTGGAAGGAAATGCTTTACATTATAAAGTAAATACCACATAATAATAATAAAACTACAAGATCATTGTTGGATTAACCAGGATGGTGTGAGTTTTGTAAAAATTGTGAAATGTTCAAGTTCCAAACCTTCCCCCACTTACTCAAAAAACTGACTTACTGGATTGGAATAAAAATATCTAGTTCCACCTAAATTAAATTAAATTAAATTAAATTAAATTATCTTGCATGGATGTGCTTTTTGAGTTTGGGCTACATATATTTATTAGATGGAAATCCTGCACATAATTGAATTGAGTTCATCCAATGAGTCATTTTTCAGAAGGTTGTTTTCCAGTCGCCACCTGAAGCTGCTCTGGTGGTTCTGCAGCTCTGCAGTCTGTCCCGTCTCTCTCTCTTTTACCTCCTTCTTCTGTTTCTTTTCACACCTTCATCACTCACTCTCTGTGTTTTGCCATTTTTTGCTGTCCTCGTTTTTTTGCTTTCCTTCCTTTTTTTGCCCGTTCTCCCTCTCTCCCTCCTCATCTCTTTTCGTTCCTTGACTCCTACACAGATTGCTGTCATGAGTAAAATCTTTCTTCCTTTGATGTACCTGTAGCGTCCTATAGATGGCGCTGTTTGCCATGATTCCAGGTCCTCTGTATTCAGTGGACTCTTGTCTTTGGGGAAAATCTGTCTGCTGCTCTTCTGTGTCTGCAGATTGCTCATTGTGCTACAAACAGCCACTAAACTAAGTCATGATGTCATCATGGCATTTGTGACTTCATATAGTGAACATAGTGCATGAACTTTAGTCTCACTATGACAGGTGACGCCTTGGTTTCAGTTGAATAACTGCCTTTATGTTGTTTAAATGCATTTACACAATTCACAACTTCAGGTTCCCACACATGAAATGTCCAAACTTGTCCAAAAACACATCCAAGTGCAACAATTCCTCTTTTTCAAAGACCTTTGAATGCATATCATGTCACCAAAAAAAACAAAACAAAACAAAAAAACGATGAATTCCTCCCCCTCCAAATAAATAAGTGAGTGAAACTAGTATGAATGAATGAAGGATGGCCTGCTGGGGTTGGTGGTAAAAAAAAAAAAAACCTTCCCGGTTTTCATTGCAGCTGTAGCTGTGTTGTGTAGTAATAAAGTCGCAGCATCATTATGGACCATATGAAGCATATTAAGAGTACTCGTGTGAGAGGAAACACGGCTTCCAGCTGCCATTACTGTGAAATATGCTGCACGGAATTAATGGAAAAGTACAAAAGGTGAACAAAAGGTGAACTTACTGCATAACTTCAGGTGGAAAGGTGCAGTCAAGTATTTGTTTTTATCACAAAATGAGGGTGATAATCCAAAATGGAGCATTTAGCAAAATAATCAGTTTTTTTTTTTTTTTTTTTTTACATTTGCAGTCGTGCACGTCCACCTGGACTCCTCCATATCTGTGGGAGACAAACAAAAAAGTGCACAATGAGACTGTTTCTTGTTGAAAACCTGCAACAAAGCAAACATCAAACTGGAATCATTTTCATATGGCGTATGCAACCTGAGTAAACCATCTCACCTGCCACTCGGCAAATGCGTAAGAGGCGCTTGCATATTCATAAGAGCAGATAAGAGCGACCCATCCGGCTGGCATTAATTGAGAATGATGGAGAGGGACGGAGGGATGGAGGGATGTACGCGTGCAGCAGTGGAGGATGGAGAACGATAACCTGGCGCTTGCCTTGATGCATTAATTGAAGGTATTAGAAGGAGGGATGGATGGACTGGGAGGCGGTGGCGGGCGGGTGGCAGCGGCATACCATGGAAATGCCAGCTAGTACGATAAATCACAGCGTGCCGGTGATTGACTCTGCAAATGTAGTCCGAAAAAGGCAGAGGAAGCTGGAAGAAATCAATCAAGAGCCGTCCAAAACTTTGCAATCAGTTCAGCAGATAAAGGTTATCATCATCTGGGATCGGGGCGTGACGTGACCTGGAGATGTTAAGATTAATATCGCGCTTCTGGGAATTTATTTCCAAAGGTGAAACAGTGATGCGACACATGGGAGATCTATCTGCAGCAGTATTTTTTTTTCCTCTTCATCATCAGGAATTTAAGCAGATAAATTCAAACCGTAATCAGGATAAGAGAAAGAGGGCGTGGCAATTTCACAGTGGAAAAAGATCAAATGAAACAATTTCAACTTTATTTTTGTATTTTTTTAAACAAATTTATTTGCATGACTCAGTTATTACATTATTTTTCACCGTGTTATCATGGGGATGCACACAAGGAGTGGATCTCAGCAGACATACTCACCTTTATGACATCATAAAGCTTCCAGAAAATCATTTTATCTGGCAATATTAATGGAACGTATAAAATGAATATCAATAATGATTAATTAGCTCTTCCTTCACAAATCATGCAAAATAATGTTTATCAACAGTGATAACTGGTCACATATATCACGTGTTCTTAAAAAAACATTTCTTCTTCATCTTCTTAAATAATGACATTTGTGTTTTATTTTCACCATGAAGTCTTATTGAAAAAGGTAAGTGACTCAACTTCAGAGGTTGCAGGGATACATTTTCCTGCTGTCTACAGCAGAAGATGGGAGGGCTGCGGCTACGATGATATTATGGGATGGCGTGTTGCTATGGGACCTGTTTGACCTGCTTTACCAAAGGCAGCCCTGTGTCTCCACCACCATCACCTCGATGTTGGGTGGGCCGCTGAAGAGGAGGTTACTGCTGGCCCACCACCACCAGAGGGCGCCCTGCCTGGAGTGCGGGCTCCAGGCACCAGAGGGCGCTGCCGCATCATGGGAGTAGCCTGGGTGACAGCTGTCACCCATCACCAGACACAGCTGTTCTACTCAGCACCGAGGTATATCAGGAGGACGGCGTCTCCACCTCAGTGCCGAGATATCGCCTAAGACCAAGGTAGTATTCTCTGCAGTTATACATTGCATCATCAGCTAAGACTGTTAAAACCTTTTTCAGGACTGGTGACTACTGAAAACCTCATTCTTTGGATAAGTACTCACCTTCCTGCTATACTTTGCCAAGAGGTGGAGGCGGCTTCTCCCCTCTCTGTTACTGGGTGCGTTCATCCACTCCTGTGTGTTGTTGCTCTCTCCTGCCAGCAGTACCGGATCCGACGAGCGGAGGCAGTGGCCCTCCTGGGAATTCGGGACTTGGCGGTTCCAGTATTTCCAGGGTTCGGTGGCAGAGGAGATCTGGGTGGTTCCGGTTCGACTGAGACAGACGTCTCCTACCTTCGAGCCTGCCCACACGACACCAGCGGATTTCGACCCCAAATTGTGTTTGTTGTATTACTCGTGCTTGTTTCAGTAGTAAATCTTGTTATTTACTCTCTCCATTGTCCGTTCATTGCGCCCCCTGTTGTGGGTCCGGTTCCTACACTTTCACACACTCGACTCCTCTTCAACCACAGCGTGCACACTTTGTGTGTGTTGAGTGTGTGGCTGTGCTCCTGACTGAACAGTTTACTGTCTGTGGATTTTATGATGTGCACAAACCCACAGCGTGCAAGTTTTGACTTCAGTGTGTCACTCATTTTCTGACTGAACAGTTCACTGTCTGTGGATTTTATGATATGCACACACCCACAGCGTGCAAGTTTTGACCTCAGTGTGTCACTGACTTTCTGACTGAACAATTCACTGTCTGTGGATCTTAGGACATGCACACACCCCACAGCGTGGCACATTTTAACTTCAGTGTGTCACTGTGTTCTTGACTGACCAGTTCACTGTCCTGTGGATCTTAGGACGTGCACACAACCACAGCGTGCACATTTTAACTTCAGTGTGTCACTGTGTTCTTGACTGACCAGTTCACTGTCTGTGGATCTTAGGACGTGCACACACCCACAGCGTGCACATTTAACTTCAGTGTCTCACTGTGTTCTTGACTGACCATTTCACTGTCTATGGATCTTAGGACGTGCACACAACCACAGCGTGCCATTTTAACTTCAGTGTGTCACTGTGTTCTTGACTGACCAGTTCACTGTCTGTGGATCTTAGGACGTTGCACAACCCACAGCGTGCACATTTAACTTCAGTGTCTCACTGTGTTCTTGACTGACCAGTTCACTGTCTATGGATCTTAGGACGTGCACACAAACCACAGCTGTGCACATTTTAACTTCAGTGTGTCACTGTGTTCTTGACTGACCAGTTCACTGTCTGCGGATCTTAGGACTCAAAACGTGCACACTGTGGGTGTGTGCACGTTTGAGGTCAGTGTGTCAGTGATTTTCTGACTGATCAGTTCACTGTCTGTGGATTTTATGACATGCACGCTTGTGCATGTCTCCTGGTGCTAATGCATCCATAAGGGGTTGTGTTTTTTTTTCTTTTTTGAATTGTGTGTCTGTATGCAGCGTGTGTTTCTGTAGACTTGTGTCCAGAGGTAAAAAGTCATTCATCTCCCCTGTTGTGAAGTGCAGCTCGGAGCCCCGTCCCCCACCACTCTCCTCTCTTCCTCCATTTTTATTTGTTTTATCCTCCTCTTCCACCTACCTCTTTCTGTCTCGGTCTCCTTTTCTTTCATTTTCCTCACAGTGTCAACCTCTCTTTCCTCTGTCTCTTTTCTGTTCATATCTCTTCCTTTCCCGTTTCCTTTATCTTCCTGAATGGTTCGTGAAAAATTAGCCCAGGAGCTCCATCTGATTCTGAGACAATACATTTGGTGTTTTTGACCATTTCATCACCATCAAATATTCTGCATTTTGTTTTTAGACATTTGCATTTTTGCTTTCATTCTTGCACAAATGAGTGTGAAGGTGTCGTTAACGTCCCTGCAGCCATCCCGACAATATCTACAAACCCCCCCCCCCAAAAAACAAAACAAACAAACAAAAAACCCTACTGCTTCATTATACATGGGAAGTGAAAATCCTGGTGCACCTCTGCAGATCCACTGGTCCACTACGCAACACACGGAGGTGATCCAAAGTCAACAAAATGCCAAAACATGTCTGTGACTGTGGGAATATTGATGCCTGAGAGTCTTACACTATGTGGAATTATCATTTTATGTGCTTTGACAGACATTCAGGGATGTTTTTTCTCTTCAAAAAATGCACATGAAAATTATGTGAATCAGCAAAAATAACCCAAAGTTCAACCACAACCCTCAACATAACCAGCAGTCAAACAACAGGAAATCATAGTGTGTAATACTGGTTTTATTAACCTTTTTACTAACAAACCGTTTTTTTTTTACAGAAAATGTTTATTTTATTTGTATTTTTTTTTTTTTTACTAGTTTGAGAGGTCCGCAACTTATATAGCAAAACTAAACTAACTAAATAAATAGTTGTTTATTACGTACAGGACTTTCCGGGAATCAAAGCACTAAACAAAATCAATTCCAAAAATAAAATCATAAATGGCAACAATTAAAAGTACACTACAATGCACAAAAATCCCAAATTAAAGAGTCGATAATACAGAAAAAGGGTGAGACTTTTACTCTGGAAAATAGGGATAACAATCATCATTATCATTGTAACCAAACTCAGACTTTGACCACTACATAGTAGCCCTTGTTTCCAGTGAGTCCTTCATGCTCCCTGTCTGTGTCCTTGGACAGAAAACTTCATCTGCACCATCCCAGTCCCTCCAGCTGGTAACGGGCACTGCCTTGGCTGGGAAGTGACCTTGATGGACCGGCATCACCTTCCACGGGGAGTCATAGACTCTCATCCTCTTCATGCTGCAGTACCTGGAGATAAGCACCAGCCTGATGGACTGGAGGGCCTCGACAGGATGCACTTCTACCAAACAGAAGTTAAATATGCACACATTTCCATATTTCTATCATTGTCCACAAACAAATCCTTCCTGTTATACCCAAAGCAGCCTGAAACTCCTTTTTTTTGAGCTTCACCCAGGCAGACAGCAGTCCATCCCCACCTACCAAAGTAAGGTATCCATCAGTGCTGAGGTTGTTATGCAGAAATGTAAGGTCTCACACAAGACTCACTGCTTTAAAAAAATGGAATACCATCACTGTGCCCCTTTACTCACTACGGAAAGTAAATCATTTCTTTCTCAGGCAAACCTTAAACCAAACAAATTTCTGTTATTTTAAGACAATCTCTCTCTCTCTCCTTCAAGTTACTTCTATAAAAAGTAAATAACAGGTGTTTTGACTTACGTGGTGCAGCAGGACAGTAGAAAATGAATGAAGGTCATTAATCCACAAGTTTCTGCCCTACACTTTATATGACTTATCTTTCATAACCCTTCAAAACCCATCTTTCAAAACCCTAAGAGTTCTGCCATTTCCTCACCCGTTCTGGTGTGCATTTGAGAGTAAACAAAGTTACACAAATGAGTGTGAAGGTGTCGTTAACGTGTGCCAGTTGAATTATGCTGTGTTCAGCAGAATCCAGTAATGTTTGCATGCCACCTTTTAGGTAGTGGTAATGTGACACTGAATTTAATACGGTAAGTAACACATTACATTAAGTGTGTTACAGGCACATGCAATGTGATACAGTAACACAGTGATTACTCAAACACATTGCGCCCAACACTGGTAATCATTTGTCTGCTGCAGTCAGGTGAAACACAGGTGTGTCCATTTTATGTTGCAGTTGCTGACATCCTTGACACCGAGGTACGTGCTTGCAACATGGGGCGGATATGTTGCAGATGGGATGAGAAAAACTGTTGTACATAGCAGGAAAAATAACTAAAAGAACTATTCACATAACAGAGAGTGACCCGCTGGTGTGTGCACTGAACTGACAGGGGCCGTGGCCGCCAACAGCTGCAGCTGTTGAGCTCTCTGGTTCTGGACATCCCCAGCTGGGGAACACGCACTGTTTGGATGGACATGAACTTACAACTGTCCACTTTGACAGCGTGTGTCTGCTTGCTGTCTTCACGTGGACATACATAAAACATATATCGCTGTTGCGACAGGCTGGATAGAGTGCACACAGTGCGCACATTAACAGGCTGTCCCAGCTGACATGGGACCGTCAGTTCATGTGGACAAGCAGCAACTGATCTGAATGTCATGTGTGTCTGACAGGACGCGTGTGTTGGGCCTGATGCGTGCATGGGCATGCATGTTTCTGTGAGCAGCGTGCCGCAGGACAAGCCAGCAGTGCGACAAATATGCCGCTTTTAGTCATGTATCAGCAGAAATATGCCATAACAAATGCCGTTTGGTCAGTTATCATGGCGCTTTTTCTCTTTTTTTAAAAAGTATTTTATCTCTTTGTTGATTTTAGCCATTTTACACTCCTGTTATAAGAAGTGTAAGACTCACTTTATTTTCACTCGACCTTTACAGCCAGAACAAATGTAGTTTCTCCAGTTCTTGGTGTAGTTAACGGGACAATTTAACCTAACCTTTGTAAACTTTTGCAATGTACAGTATGCGCATCCTTGTGGCCACAGAATATATATACAAGGCACAGGGTCGGCAGCAGCAGCAGCAGCAGCGTTAGAGTATTAAGAAAGTGACAATGTGCATGGTTAGGCAATGATCACAGTTCAGTAGTGGATGTGAACTGTTCAACAGTCTGACAGCATTCGGGTAGAAGCTGTTTTTTCAGTCTGGACTTTTTTGCCCGGATGCTGCACAGCCTCCTTCCAGAGGGAAAGGGTGTGAACAGACTGTGCGCAGGGTGGGTGGAGTCTTGGAGGATGCGGGTGGCTCTGTCTCTACATCTGGAGATGCAGATGTCCCAATGGGCAGTAAGCTGCATCCGATGGTCCTCTGTGCAGACTCACCACCTGCTGCAGCTCCTTCTTCTCTTCCACCGTGCAGCCACCATACCAACACAGGGAGGCAGCAGGACACGACACTCTCCACTGCCACAACTGTAGAAGGCCCTGAGGACATCTGTGTTCAGTCCAGCCCTTCCCAATTTCCTCAACAAATAGAGGTGTTGGTGGGCTTTCTTGATGACAGCCATGGTGTTGGTTGTGCCAGGTGAGAGTGTTGGAGAGGTGGACTTCAAGGTACCTGATGGAGGGAGACGATCTCCACCCCTGCTCCGTTGATGTAGGGGGAAGGGGTGGTGGGGCTGACCTGTGGAAGTCAACAACTATCTCCTCGGTCTTCTGGGTGTTGAGGATGAGGTGTTGTCTCCGCCCACCATGTCAGGTTCTCCACTTCTCGCCTGTACGCTGCCTCATCCCCTTGGCTGATGAGCCCAATCACTGCTGTGTCATCTGCAAACTTAACAACAAGATTATTCTCGTACTAGGCTCTGCAGTCGAAGGCCATCAATGTGTACTGCAGTGGATTGAGCACACAACCCTGGGGTGAGCCATTGTTCAGGATGATGGTGGAGGATGAGGTGGTGTTGAGCCTGACACCTGTGTGGGAGAGGACCTGATGCACCACGTTGGAGATGGCATCAGCTGTGGACCGGTTTTGCCTGTAAGCATACTGGTGCTCATCTACAGTCTCATCGATTGTCTGCTTCAGGCGCCTCATCACCAGCCTCTCAAAGCACTTTTTGGTGATGGGGGTGAGTGCGATTGGCCTGTAGTTGCTGAGGCAGGATGGTGCAGAGGTCTTTGTCACAGGGATGATCCTTGATGTCTTGAGACATGGCGGAACTTTGGCCTGGGACAGGGAGATGTTGAATATATCTGCCAGAGCCTATGGACAGCTAGTGTGCACAGTCTTTAGGACCCTCCCTGGAGTCCGTCAGGGCCCGGGGCCTTTCGGGGGTTGATCCTGCTGCAGCATGTTCCTCACCTCAGCTGTAGTGATGTTGCTGACTGGGGGGTCTTTGGGGGAGGGAGGGACTTGGGAGGGGGGTGGTGGTGTTGGATGCCTCAAAACGTGCTTAAAAAAGCATTCAGAGTGTCCGGGAGCCTGGGTCGGCAGAGCATTGGGCTACATTGTTTTTGTCGTCACGTGATGATTGATGCCCCTCCCCATGCTCCGTGGGTCATTGGATTGGAGGTGGCCTTGAACCTTGAGGGCATATGTGGACTTATTTCTTTTTATTCCCACTGACAGGTTCCTTCTGGCTGCTCTGAGTGCTGTTACATCACTGTCTTTGAATGCAGCATCACAAATTTTCAGCAGGGAGCACACCTTTCCGGTCACGCAGGGTTTCTGGTTTGGCCTGATGGTGATGGTCTTGGAGGTTGTCACATTGTCTATGCAGCTCTGGATGTAGCTGTGTATAGTCGATGATATTCCTCCAGGTCCACATTGCTCCTGTTGTTGCAGCCGCTCTGAACATTTGCCAGTCGGTGGTTCAAAGCAGTCTTGAAGCTTGGACACAGCACCAGCTGGCCACACAGAGATGGTCTTTGGCATGTCTTGTGTGATAAGACAGTGATTGTAGCGCAGTGGTAAAGTTTCTGTCTGGTAATCAGAGTTTTTGTTAATTGCAGGTTCGAATCTCATGAGTGGAATTAATTTTTTTGTTTAACCAGGGTTATTTAACTGCGGGGTTCTGTATTGCATCCCCTTTTACAACCCCAATTCCAATGAAGTTGGGATGTTGTGAAAAATGTAAATAAAAACAGAATACAATGATTTGCAAATCCTCTTCAACCTATATTCAATTGAATACACCACAAAGACAAGATATTTAATGTTCAAACTGATAAACTTTATTGTTTTTGTGCAAATATTTGCTCATTTTGAAATGGATGCCTACAACACGTTTAAAAAAAAAAAAAAAAAAAAAAAACTGGGACAGTGGTATGGTTACCAGTGGGTTACATTACCTTTCCTTCTAACAACACTCAATAAGCATTTGGGAACTGAGGACACTAATTGTTGAAGCTTTGTAGGTGGAATTCTTTCCCATTCTTGCTTGATGTAGACTTCAGTTGTTCAACAGTCTGGGGTCTCCATTGTCATATTTTGCACTTCATAATGTGCCACACATTTCAATGGACTGGACTGCAGGCAGGCCAGTCTAGTACCTGCGCTCTTTTACTATGAAGCCACGCTGTTGTAATACGTGCAGAATGTGGCTTGGCATTGCCTTTCTGAAATAAGCAGGGATGTCCCTGAAAAAGATGTTGCTTGGATGGCAGCATGTGTTGCTCCAAAACCTGGATGTACCTTTCAGCATTGTTGGTGCCATCACAGATGTGTAAGTTGCCCATTGCCATGGGCACTAACACACCCCATACCATCACAGATGCTGGATTTTGAACTTTGCACTGGTAACAATCTGGATGGTCTTTGTCCTCTTATGTCCGGAGGACACGATGTCCATGATTTCCAAAAAACAATTTGAAATGTGGACTCATCAGACCACAGCACGCTTTTCCACTTTGCGTCTGTCCATTTCAAATGAGCTCGGACTCAGAGAAGGCGGCGGTGTTTCTGGATGTTGTTGATATATTGGCTTTCCTCTTTGCAAGGTAGAGTTTTAACTTGCACTTGTAGATGTAGCGACGAACTGTGTTAACTGACAATGGTTTTCTGAAGTGTTCCTGAGCCCACGCTTTAAGATCCTTTACACAATGATGTCGGTTTTTAATGCAGTGCCGCCTGAGGGATCGAAGGTCATGGGCATTTAATGTTGGTTTTCATTCTTGCCGCTTACATGTAGAAAGTTCTCCAGATTGTCTGAATCTTCTGATTATATTGATTATGGACTGTAGATGATAGAATCCCCAAATTCCTTGCAACTGAACGTTGAGAACATTGTTCTTAAACTGTTGGACTATTTTTTCATGCAGTTAGATTAGATTAGATTAGATTAGATAAGCCTTTATTCATCCCTCAATGGGGAAATTTCAGATTTCCACACTCACATTCACCCTCCCCTCCCTGAGCCTGATTCTGCTGGAGGTTCCTTCCTGTTAAAAGGGAGTTTTCCTTCCCACTGTTGCCAAGTGCTTGGTCATAGGGGATTGTTTTGACCGTTGGGTTTTTCTGTAATTATTGTATGGCTTTTGCCTTACAATATAAAGCGCCTTGGGCAACTGTTTGTTGTGATTTGGCGCTATATAAATAAAATTGATTTGATTTGACATTCCACATACAAACAGCAATTGATCTACAATTATTACACATCAGAATTAGACAACACATATACATTTGACATTGTTTATGTGCACTAAACTTGAAACAGTCCGTTTTCCAATTGAGGCGATGTGAGTGTGTTGGTAGCCGCTGCAAACTATCAAGTCGTGCTGCCTGCCAGCTTGGGAAAGAACGGAGGCCAGCCACAGGAAGGGACGGCCAGGAAAGAGGTTAGAGGAGAAAACTGGAGCATGCTTCAGTCCATGTGTAAGTCTGTCAGTTTATTGTCCTTGTGGGTTGAGATAAGAATGGAGCCGAATAATCTCACCAGAGCCTGGATAAATTCCTCTGGAGGTAAACAGTGGGCAATTGACCTTTATGCTAGATAGCCTGTAGTGCTGCAGCCAAGCAGTGAAAAACACTATTAACAGTTCCACTCGCACAGCCAAATCCCAATTATGAATTAAGAATATTCACCGATTCTCCGAAACCTTCAGCTGCAACTGCAAGGCATGCATCAGCTCCAAGGTGTCATCCAATTTGCGTCTGAGTTCAAGAGTCAACGCAGTCTGAGAATGCACTGCCTTGTCAACCTCGTTAATCATGATGGACAAGCGAGGGCCCATGGTTCTTGATGCCGCCGTCTTGCCAATTTTCCAGTAGATCAGGGCAGCACATAAGCCAAAAAGTACCAGCCCTGCTACCATGAGACCAAAAATGAATAAATCCTCGACATCCTCAACGACAAGGCGCCAAGCATGCCACATGCCAGGAACTCCAGGAGTCGAGGACATGGCCCGCAGGATACGTTCCATCTGGGCAGGCAGGATCCCCCGGTCCTGAGCTTGTAGAAAAAATGGTGTCAATAGCGTTCAGAGACCAGCTGATCAATTCCATGGTTAATCCAGTAGTAGTCCAATAGATCCAGAATCCAATATAGTTTTGAGGAATTCACAGTCTGGTGGAGTAGGGACTTGAAGGTTAAAAGCAGAGAGATAAGGGAGAGTGGAGGAGATGCGACCGCCCTCGTCGGAGTCCCAAGCTGAGGTCTGAGGGCTGAGTTGTTCACAAAGTGGTGATCCTCGCCCCATCTTTGCTTGTGAATGGCTGAGCCTTTTGGGGATGCTCCTTTTATACCCAATCATGACACTCACCTGTTTCCAATTATGTGTTCTTTGAGCATTCAACAACTTTCCCAGTCTTTTGTTGCCCCATCCCAGCTTTTTGAAACGTGTTGCAGGCATCCATTTCAAAATGAGCAAATATTTGCACAAAAACAATAAAGTTTATCAGTTTGAACATTAAATATCTTGTCTTTGTGGTGTATTCAATTGAATATAGGTTGAAGAGGATTTGCAATCATTGTATTCTGTTTTTTATTTACATTTTACACAATATCCCAGCTTCATTGGAATTGGGGCTGTATGTATTATTTATATCAACCCAGTGATATTCACTAATTATACAGATGGTTTTTATTTATTTTCTCCACATCAGCGGCGTGATGTGGTGCAACACGTCCTAGCTGCTTGCACTGTGTTCGTGCACCCGTTCGATGGTTCATGGTTCCCCATTTTGTGTTTGGTTCACGGATTTTCTTTTGGTTTCTGCATCTTTCATGTTTAAGTGGGAAGGGGCCCTTAAGAATGTAAGTACTATGCTTCATCTGGGTCTCATTAAGTTACTTTTCAGTTGGACACGGCTGTTAACATCCAAGGCTCGGGCACCTCGGGGAGGTGATGGTCTAGTGGTTAAGGTGTTGGGCTTGAGTCCAGAAGATCATGGGTTCAAATCCCCACCTGACTGGAAAATCACTAAGGGCCCTTGGGCAAGCGTTTAATCCCCTATTGCTCCCGGTGTGTAGTGAGCGCCTTGTATGGCAGCACCCTGACATTGGGGTGAATGTGAGGCATAATTGTAAAGCGCTTTGAGCGTCTGATGCAGATGGAAAAGTGCTATATAAATGCAGTCCATTTATCATTTACCATTTACCATACCGTAAGACAGAGAGCATCGGGACTCCAAAGACCAGGAACTGTATTCCGTTGCAAAGATTTTGGCATCATCAAGCACCTTTGTCCTTGCCCATAATGGCAACCAAGTCACTCGACTCCAGAACCCTTCTTAACGCCCACTCCATGCAACCACTGAACCCAGGACCCAGAAAACATCAGGGGAGGTGATGTCTAGTGGTTAAGTGTTGGGTTTGAGACCAGAGGATCAGTTTAAATCCCAGCGTAACTGGAAAATCACTAAGGGCCCTTGGGCAAGGTCCTTAATCCCCTAGTTGCTCCCGGTGTGTAGTGAGTACCTTGTATGGCAGCACCCTCACAATGGGGTGAATGCAAGGCATTATTTGTAAAGCGTTTTGAACATCTGCTGCAGATGGAAAAGTGCTATATAAATGCAGTCCATTTAACATCCCTGAGGAACACCACAATCCAGTGAATTCTCAGGGATGTTCCACAGAGCAGCCCACTCAACTTAAACTAACACTTTGTAAAAATCAACATACTAGACTGCAGAAGCACTGTCCATATCCAAGAAGGCCTCTCTTTCAGTCTGTTGGGATTTTACCTGCCTCTCACATTGAAGCAAAGCTTGTTTGCATTGCAGTTCTGCTGCCACTGATCTCTGCAGCTTTCAACACGTTTGCAGCCTCACTGAGATTGAAAGGTTCCCGGCTGACTGGTGGATCTGCCAAAAGAACTCTGGACCTGGAGATGTCCAGCATCCTGGCAAGAGGATCAGTCTTATATAACAGGCAAGACTTTTAACTTTTTTTAAAAGTTTCTCAGTGAATATTATTTGGATGTCTGTGGGAAAAAATAAGGCATTTATAGAGATAATATCAATGAATGTAGAATATTGTGTGCCGAACTGGATAAAACACATTTTGTAGGAGGTGATGTTAATCCAGTAACTGTGTGGTTACTGGATTAACTGTTGGCCTGGGTGGAGGTTTGCACTATCTGGGCGCTTTTCTGGTTTATGTCTAAATGCATCAGCAAGCGTGTCTGGGTTTTGTTGTGCCGACAAGGGGAGGGAGGAGAGTTTGATGTCTTTCCGACAGACTGGCCCTGTCTAATGAATCCTTCACCAGTCGCCTATGAGATCAGCTCGTCTTCGCCTATTTTTCCCCTTTTTTGCCTGCATGCACATTAATTAGAGCTGTCAAATCTTAAGTCTCTCTTTCTCTCTCCTTCCCTTTTTATTTTGCTCCTTCAAGTGGCTGAATGGGATACCGTTAATTAAAAATATATCAGATCACGGAGGCCCCTTGGGCGCTGAAACCGTCTGGGCCCTCGCTTCCCGACAAGTCCAGATGTCACTTTTTTTTTGGCCATATGCACTGTAAAGAAACTGTGGTCCCCTTTGTCCTTCAGTTAGAGATGGATTGAAGTTCACAGACTGGAGGAGAACAGAGGCTGCAGCGCTGATAAAAACATCATTTTTTAATTTAATTACATCTCAGCTTTATGAAAATGTGGATTTCTGTTCTGATGAGGACTTCAGTTCTAAAAAAAACAAAAAAAAACCCATCACTTTGTATCCGTGTACACATGAGAAAGCAAACTCGGCTACATGAGACTGTTCACATCACTCAGATTTTGATAGATTGTTCTGTTTTTGTCATTTCAGGGAACGTTGATTCCCGGATGCAGTGTTTTCCAAACTGGGGAAAGACTTGTTCTGTGGGAGCAGAAACCACTTTTGGAAAAATGTAAAGTGGGGAAAAAAATGAAGTCAAACAGGTTCATATTAGAACATTTAAAAAGACAGTCAAGTCTCATGTTATTTGGATTAAGATAAAAAATCAGTTCATAATGTTGGGGTGATCATCATATAAATTGCCATTGGACTGTTTTTATAATTTTAGGAAATTATCTATTGAATTTCAGTGTAATGGCACCACTGATTCTTTAAGATATCTCTTATTTCACAATAATTTCATAAAACCACAGTCTGCTGAATTATTATTGTCAGTTTAGTCATTCTGTCATTTTAATTCTGTTATAGGTCTTTATTGTATGTTTTTATAGTTGCATTTTATTTTTGTTTGTGTGGATGTTATTTTTCCCAATTTTGGGGGTTTTAATAAAGAAATACTAAAAAAAAATATATATATATATACATCAGTCCAATACAAAATAAGAGTCGTGGTTTGGTCCTCGTATAGTGTGGAGCGACTTTTTACTTCTAATTGTGTCGAAGAGC
The DNA here is from genome assembly GCF_902500255.1 of Thalassophryne amazonica. Lineage (NCBI taxonomy): Eukaryota > Metazoa > Chordata > Actinopteri > Batrachoidiformes > Batrachoididae > Thalassophryne > Thalassophryne amazonica. The sequence continues at coordinate 9,456,464 of NC_047104.1, forward strand.
TATTCACCATTCAAGAAGATGATGTGTTATGTCCAGTTGTATAGTAATGAAGTAAAAATACTTCACTACTGTAATTATGTTTTGGGAGACTTTGTACTTTACTTGAGTTTTTAAATTCAGCTTAATTTCACTTTTACTTCACTACATTCCAACCTTAATTGCATACTTCTACTCCGATACATTTTCTATGCGCCATGGAGTTACTCGTTACAAAACAAACAAACAAACAAACAAACAAACAAACAAACAAACAAACAAACAAAAAACGCCACACACACAAAAAAGTCTTGTTTTCATCCAGAGACAACACTGATTACGAGTGACTGCAACGAAGTCATTTGTCATAAGGCATGTTCAGTAGGCTTTTTTTGCAGTTGCGCACTTGTTTGTCAGGAAAATGATAATTTCTCTACATTGATTACAGACCTGCAGTGGGTCTGTAATCAACTTTTCTGCAGCGCGGCTTTGCTTTGAACCTTGAACCAATCAAAGTAACCTAATTTTCCCTTGCTAAAACCCTGAAGAGCATATGTCTGTGAGTAATATTTAATATTTTTATGTTAAAGCGACCTGTTATGGTCTTCTGAAACAGTTGATAGATGTATTTTACAAATTAAAAACGGAACCGATGCTAATGTGTTAGCATGTGTATGGTGTTTTCAATGTTAAAGTTAGCATTAAGCTGTTCGCATCAGCACATTTGTGTTGATTTGTTTTCTGTATAATTAGTGGCTCAGCGTTCATTGTCGTAAAAGAGTCAAATTGTAATTTTTAAATTTATTTTATTAATAATAATAGCAACAACAATAATAGTCTACATAATAGACAATAATAGTCAATAATAATAGACTAATAATGTTACAGTAGAATTTTAGAGAATGACAAAAAGAACCTAATGAAACAAAACACAACAGAAAAGATAAAAACCATGTAACAATGAAAATAAATAAATACATAATTATTTCCTGTGAACACCTAGTGGGTAGCCTACTCTCGTTTAGGTTTTGAAACCTTGTTTCTGAAGTGTTTTTGTGTGATGTGCACAATTTTCAGTATTTTGACTGATACTATCATTTACAAGCCTAGATAAACTTTGTAATATAAAAAAAATCAGTCCGTTTCTGATTATTAACATTTACTTGTACTTTTACTTTCAATACTTGAGTACATTTAGTTGTACATTACTTGTCATACTTAACTACAATAACTACTAGATACTTTAAAACTTTACTTGAGTAGCATTTTAGTTGGTGACTTGAACTTCTACCAAAGTCATTTTTTTAATGGGTATCTGTACTTTTACTTAACTGTGATTTTCCGGTACTTTATACAACACTGGTTATGTCACAAGAAATGTGCACACCATGTTTGATTAAATTATGATAAAATTAAGTTTAAAATCAAGATGTTTTTCTGTGGTGTCCCTATCATTATCATTAAGAGTCAGTTAAACATTAAATCACATTATTAGACAGCATAATGTAGGTGAGACTCATCTCAACTGTTGTAATAATATATAATTGTGGGAACAAATGCACAACACTTTTGCAATAAAGCCAATATATAAAGGACTTAATCTATGTGTGTGTGTGCGTTTGTGTGTTCGCAGACCATATATGGGTAAAGAGGAGGAGCATGACTGAGATTCCTCAGGAATTGTGGATTAACTCAAGATAACATCATGAAGCTACTGATAACTATTAAAAACACTAACGTGTGCATCCAAAATGACATCACATGGTATTTTCACTCAAGACAAATAAGGGCACACACACATTTTAGATGTGTTCTTTGAATTAACCGCACATCAAGCCATATTATTAGAGACATTTGTAATAAAATCCTCCAAATAAATAAATAAATAAATTGAAAGACAATAAAAAAACATATTTAAATGATATCACTGGCTTTGATTTTATATGTATTTTTATCTTAGATAAATTTCTTCAACTTACTTCAGCAGAATACTGAGCAACAGTATGTTCAAAGATGATGACAATAACCTGATTTCCCACAAAAAATGACAGCGCCCATGGAGTTATTTCAAACAATTTATTCTCTGATAACATATAGCTTCTGCATTTATTTTTCATGTATTTTTTTTTGCATTTGCTGTGACAGTCCTGAGAATGGACGAGGTGGAATTTGTTCAGGGAATCTGTGATCCGGTGTGGTCTCATTACCCTCAACCTGCTTACAGAGGAATCAAAGCACTTTCTTCCTCCAAACTGACACCTCGTGTGTGCTGATTGGTGCAGCTACACAGTGAACTTGAATCTACTGTGTGTCCTTTGAGCCAGAAGCTCCTAAATGAGAAAACATTGACAAACTGGACCATCGATGTGCTCACCTGGATCAAACCTGTCTAGAAAATGACGATCAGATGATCTAATGATGTCAGCTGCACAGTGGCACTGATAGTGCAACCTTTAATCTTCATCTGCCTTATGATGTCACAAAGCACTGTGAGTTTGCACTCTTCCTGTGTTGGAGGCAATTATGTTTTTAATCTTTCTGATTATTTCAATAATAAAGAAAATATTTCATATCATGCATTCAATAATAAATTTGTCAGGATTACATAACAGTACTGAATAAGTACTACTGTATATCACCATAAAGTAACTGTTGAAAGGGAATCATGTGAAACATTCCCGCACATCTTTGCGTTGATCATGCTCGCTTCCGGATGCATTTTTATTTTAACACCTGTATCACTTTAAGAAAAGTCATTATCTCTCAGAAACTAAGGAAATAAATGAATCTGATTACACCGTTTTCTAATCACTTACACGTTACAATTTCCTGTTTTTAATCACTACACTTAAGTCTGCAGCCTAAGGCCACTGTTTCAATTCCTTTGTGTTCCCAGCAAATGCCAAAAAAAATAAATAAATAAATTATCAGACCAATAATTGTTTTGCCAAGATCTAATAACGAGCCATAAAAAGCAGCCAACCACAATATTCCCACCACAACCCTTCTGTTATTAGGAGCACACATTAATGTGCAGGTTTTTCTTTATTTCCACAGAATGAACGGCGTCTCATCGCTGAAAAATGAGTTTTGAGGACTTTTCATTCATGCTTCATTATGATTCGTCACTTCTGGCCAATGACAGGTGAGTTATGTGCACGTGCTCTTCACAACCAACGTGCACGCGCACTCAGATCCAACACACAATCCAAGTCTCGCATGTGACATCACAAAGCTGACAAGCCAGCAAAACACAAAGTCGGTTCCTGACTTCTTCCTTTTCATCTTTTTTTAATCTTTTCTCCTTTTTTCCTTCTTACTGTTTCACTCCTACATTCATTTGTGGTCTCTTTCCTTTCTTTCTTTGCCTTTTTATCCTGCTACCTTTTTGGTTATCATGCCTTTCTTTCCTTTTTCTTTCTTTGCTGTTGCCTTCTGTTTGTCCTTCTTTCTTCATTCTCTTTCCTTAATTCTGTTTCACATCATGTTAGTCTTTGTTTTTCCTTTCATTTGTTTTCCTTCCTTTTCCTTCTTATTCTTATGTTTCCTTCTATTTAATTTTAATTTGTTTACTCTTCTTTCCTTGTCTCCTTTCCTCAGACTGGCCAGGAGGATCTGGTGGAAATGAGAAGTGCTGTAAAATAAATTGAAGAACAGTCAGTTGTCATCATTTCTTTTGCGACATATTGTATTTTTCTAAGCTGCACCTTTGGGCCAACATGGCATCCAAGTGGTTAGTGCGTTTATTTTCAGAGCAGAAGGTTCCTGGGTGACGACAACACGTGCCACTTCTGCATGTAATGTAAGGTTTTGTGTGAAAGAGCATCCGTTATAAACCTTCCAACATACGGATCGATAACAGATGTGCTGGTGGTGACCTCAAGTGAAAAAGAAGAGAACCAAAATTACTTACCATGAATTGCACCTGTCAAAAAAACAAAAAACAAAAAAAAAAAAACAAAGCAAAAGGCAAAAGCTGCTTGATGAGTAAAGAAAACATAAGTGTCAGCTTTTTACTTGGAATTTCGTGCATTGTTGTAGCATGGATTTTTATATTGTAATATATTTTTCAGGAGCTAAGCAGTGTGGAGCCTGGTTAGTACTGGATGGGAGACCTCTTCGGAGCACCAGGGCCTATGTGTGTTTCTGCAGGTGAAACTGGAGTTGCATCAGGAAGGTCATCATGCATAAAACAGTGCCAAAATACCACTGTGTTTACGGCTGTATTCCACTGTGGCCACCCGGAACAAAAATGGGAGCAGCTGAAGGACAATAACAATAATTTTAGTTTGTGTGTTGATTCCTGGGAAAGTCCAGTGTAAATAGTATCAGTTATCAAGTTGTTCACCAATGAATATGGCTTTATACACCCTGAAGAAACCATACACCCTGAGGTCTATAAATGATAAATGTTGTATGGTTTGCTGAAGGGTGTAAAAAGCCATATTCATTGTGAACGACTTGATAACGATTTTATCATATACAGTGGTTCCTCGTTTATTGCGGGAGTTACGTTCTAAAAATAACCTGCGATAGGCGAAATCCACGAAGTAGTCAGCATTATTTTTTACAATTATTATAGATGTTTTAAGGCTGTAAAACCCCTCATTACACACTTTATACACTTTTCTCAAACAGGCATTAACATTTTCTCACTTTTCTCTCCTGTGTAAACACTCAAAGTTCAAACCTTAGTAGAAAAAAAAAATAGAATGTTTTCCTATAAATAATTATGATGGCTTTTAGAACTAACAAATTTAATGTTAACGATCAACCTACGAGGTTGGACACGTAAGAAATTATTAATAGTAACTCACCAGTATTTCACAGTTCCTCTGACTGTGCCTCTTCGTCATGGCACCGCTCCGCTGTCCAGATTGGCTGATTACTCAGGTGGTATGAAAAATATTACCCGTCTGTGAAAAGGGTGTATTGCTATTTATTCTTTAGTGTTTTATACAATCATATTGGTGTATCATTTATAGGTATATGATAATGCTATTTATTCTTTAGTGTTTTATCCAATCATATTGGCGTATCATTTATAGGTATATGATAATTATTATTATTCCCACTGTATTTTACAGAGTATAAGGCTGTTTTTTTTTTTTTTTCCCAGTTTTGGAGGTCCTGTGACTTATACTCAGGTGGACTTATATCCAAAATATCATGCATTTGTTATTCATAATAATAACAACAGTAACTATTTATAGAGGACTTTCATAGGAATCAAAAGTACTAAACAAAATAAACCCCAATATTAATATCAATATTAACAGGTGCAGTACAATAATGCACAAAAATCCCAAATTAAAGAGCTGATAATACAGAAAAAAGTGTGTTATTCACCAGTGCAATTTATATACAGGTTTTTCCCCTTCAAGAAGTATTTTTTAACAGGTGTGACTTATACTCCAAAAAAATACGGTAAAAATGAAAGCATTATTTTTCAGTTTATAATTAACAGGACCTTCCAGGCTAGTAAAAAACACAAACAAAACACACAACAACAACAAAATGGGGCTTGTCCTCCTGTAAACAGTACACACATTATTTGGAGTTATTAACAAGTAAATCACAGACACCACACGTCTGACGTCTGTGCACGCCACTCTTCTCTCGCTGCATGGCTGCTTCATCTTTAATCAGCCACAGACACAAACGGGACCAAACCCGACCTCCTGTGCAGAGGTCATAAACTTAAACACCTTGTCAGGTATTTCTTGTAGCTGTGTTCAAAAACTGCCGTCACGTCAACTAAAAGACCAAAATCCAACATCTGTCTCTTCTGTCAGCGTAAAGAACGCAGAGTTGTAAAACTAAGTTAACAAAACTGGTAGGAGAGAAATGTTTGGGCCATTAAAAAAACTTTTCAATGTGTAGCAACTCGGGGAAATTTATGTTGTGGCCACAGCGGGTTTTTGACCCTCACAGTTGTATGCTTCAGAAATCTGGAAGCTGATAGGCTGAAAACACAGTAAACACACTCATGGCCCCTCTGGGAGACCTGGTCCTTCTCGGGAGTTGTAAATAAAAGATGGGCTGATGTTTCCAAAGAAGCACCAAAGGGATGTAGAGTTCCAGAGTTGCTCGCATCCATAAACAGTGAAATACTGTGAGAAGTGATGTGACAGAATGTTCTGAACATTTCCAGATGGACCTCACCACGACCAAACCCATCGACTGCAGCAGAGGCATTACAGAGGCCGTCATCTCCTCTGCAGGCGTTCTCACCCTGACCACGGCGGTTAGGGTTCCAGTCACAACAGTTTTCATGAAACTGAAGTTTGTTTTAAACATTTAAAGCATCGCGCTGATGCACGTTGGTGCTGAAAAAAATCAAAATAAAACATAAACCCTAGTGTGGCCAGAAAATGTATAGGAATTTTTTTAAATTCTTTTTTAATTTGAGATTGCACACCCCCCTATTTTGTGAGAATCACTGAAAAAACAATGCCTGTGAAATTTTAAGCCAATCCAATAAGTGGAAGTGGTCTCCCAGAGGCATTAAAGATCAGTATAATTCAGTAGGATTTGGCACATATGAAGTCTTTGTCCAAAACTATCACAAAAGGTCAGTTTTCATCAGGTCTGTAAAATGTCAATTACAAACTGATGCAAAATCTCTCAAAAGCTCAATGGCCTGTCAAATAAACTTCAAGAGATCCAGTCTCAAGCATAAGAGATTTGGAACAGTTCGGTAGGGGATCAGCCGGATCACACACACACATGCACAGGGAGAGCTCATGCTGTCTCCATGGAATCCAACCTCCCAGCTGAAGTGCACCGTGTATCCTACCCATCTGAAGAGATCCATGCTTGATATTGCAACCACAGTCTTTTTATGAAGAAAGCATAGACATTCAGAGGTCACACACAACAAAGTAGTATGCAGGTATGGACATGAAAATCATATTTTATTTGATATCATACTTAATCATTGAACACTACTAAATTGCTCAATGCTTCAGAATGTTAGTGTGAACTACAAATTATTATAATAATATTCTTAGTATATAACTTATGTTTATTGTAATAATCTAAAACATTTGCTAACTGTTCTTTCAGAGTTCTACAAAAGGTGCAGCTGATTTCAATGAAATCCTGACTAAAAGTGACGAGCAGCGACAACTGCTGTACCAGGTGGTTGAGCACCACTGAAAACGTCCCAACAGATGCTACAAAGCAACAACTCTGAATTCAGTCTGTTACTGTTTGATTACTCATGCATGTCTGAACTAGAGACAATCCCAAACACCTCAGTTAACTGTTGTTCTCATATTAACTGCACGCTAAGAGTAACTTTAAATTGTTTGATTCTTTCAGCATTGAAACAGTTTTCCTATATTTTAGATATTAATGTACTACAAAAATGGTTCTTTCATGTTACTTTTCAATAATAGCTGATTTGTTACATTATTAATGTTGTCACCTATACTGGTTCAATAACTAATAGGCCATTGGTTCTACAGTTTAATGTTAAATAAAAGTTTTTTTAAGTGGAAATATTGTTTAAGTTTGAATAAAAGTTAGTTTAAGTGGAACATATAATCGCTGTAATGTATCTATTTGTAGAAAATGATATAATTAAATCAATAAGTGTTCATCATTTTGGTTCGGATGCATTTTGTTCTTGATTATATTGACCAAAGGTTAAATTCTGTCAAATTGGAAAGGATAGAAATCTTTATGTAGTGTAATGACACTGCCGTTATTCTGGATGAGACTCGCTGAAATTTCTAATTTTGCAAAAAACAGTGGGGCCTTGGGAGACCACTTAGACATGATGGATTTTCATGAAATTTTAACATGTTTTCTTCACCATTTCTCCTAAAATGAAGGGATGTGCGACTTGAAATAAAAAAAAAAATTTTCGGCCACCCTAATAAACCCCTAAAGGAACCCCTTCAACTGGTCAGACTCACATGAATGGTCTAAATTAAGTCAATAAATTGGCATAAAGTTAAATTTAAGTCAACCAAACTAATTTAAGTTATCAACTGAAGCAATTTGAAATTACTCCAACAGTTTTCTTTTTCAGTCCAGCAAGAAGGTTGAGGGTTTGAATCTGATAAACTGAGACAACATATCCAACGGATAAATATCCAGAATATTTAGAAAGTAACAATCCCTTTTCAGGCACAAGGCAAATTTCTGAGTAAACATTTGGAGCCTGATTTACGAAAGTAAAAAAAACGTGTGCCAACTCCATAGCTTCCACAAATAAATGTGCATACTTATCTGCGAATGGTGAGAACTGAAGACTATCTTTCAAATTAGCCAAACAGCATGTATTGTCCATTTAATGTTTGCCTTCATGCATACGTGATGTGGGGTTTGTCCACCCGAGTGCACAAAATTATGTGATGTGATCATACAACTCCCTGAGGCTTACTCTGGCACTGAGATTTGATCAAGATCAGTAGGAAATTTAGCAGGTTCTGATTGCATCTTTTTAAAGAGCATTTAAATGCTGGTAAAAAAAAAAAAAAAAAAAGATGTGCCAGCTCAGGGTCATCCTCCTGTCTTTTGTTGATATAACACTTTGTGTTTTTCCACTTTATGGCTAAACATCCAATCATAGGCCTGACTAGCTAAAGACCATATCTGTATTATGGCTTTTCTTGTATTATGGCTGAGGTCCCTAAAATGGGTCTCTGGGAATGGCAAGGCAGAAGGCTCTTGGTGGTACACTGCATGCTGTACCGGGGCCTTCTCCAAATGCAGTAGACCAGAGAACAGAACATTGCAGTAGTCCATTCTAGAAGAGACAAATGCATGAATCAGGGTCTCAGCATCAGCCATAGACAGGATGGGAGAAATCTTAGCTATGTTTTTCAAGTGGAAGAAAACAGTCCTCTAATATCTCCAATGTGGAGGTCAAAGAACAACGCTCACTCACTCACTCACTTACTCACTCACTCATGCCAATGAGTGCCAATCGAAAGTCCTTCTCCATGGTTGCTCCGAACTCCTCCCACACCCGCTGCGTTGTCTTCCCCACAGCAGAGAAAGAACAATGTGGGATCAAAAATCACCACAAGGTTCTTCACATTGTCGGTGTGAGCCGAGGCTAAGCATTAGCTGGTAAAACTGATGCTGATGCCCTGCCTTACCAAGAATCATCATTTCAGCCTTGGATCATTTCCATCTGAGTTTAAAAGTAAGAAATTGCTGGACTTCCAGCTTTTCACTGATGCAAAACAATCCACTAAAGACTTTACACGTATGAGACTACCAGCACTTACCGGCATGTACAACTGAGTGTCACTGGCGCAGCAATGAAAAGTAATCTCATAATGCCACAATATGTGCTCAAGGGGTGCTATAAAAAGGAAGACAAGCAGGGGGGCTAAGACAGACACCTGTGGAACCCTGTATTTCATGTCACCAAGGTTAGACGTTGTGTTGTTGTATGGAACACAATGAGAGAAACCGGTTATGTCAACTGGTACATGTCAACCACGCAAGGACATTCCCTGTAATCCCACAATGATCCTCCAGCCTGTCAAGTAGAATACGATGATCCACGGTATCAAATGCAGCACTGAGATCTAACAGCACCAGAACCAAAAATTGATGGATAATGTCACAGAAAAGGGGAGTTCCAAGATGGCGCCTGTTGTGGCATGCCATCAGCCCTCTCTCTTTCTCATTCACCGGGTTTTTTGTTGTTTGCAGTTATTTTCTGCTTTGTGTATCTTGCCGGGATGTCTCCGCTCTGGTTGTTTATAACCGCCAGGCTCTTTTGGACATTAATGCTCATTAATGCTCTCTGTGAGCAGCTGCTGTCATCTGGGTCTAGACTGGGAAAGCCTCATCCTGATCTGCCGCCTGTGCTCACGGAGGTCCTGGTGCACCTGCTCCATTTACTTTGCGCTCCTTTTCAGAGGAGGCGCTTCAGAAGATGCGGAAAACAGAGCGGTGTGTCAGTGAAATTTAAGGCTTACCTGGCTGGAGGGTTTGATCCTCACCTCCTCCAGGATGGATGCTATTTTTGTGCGTGGGAGCACTCACTGCGCATGAGGGGCTGTTGGATCTGTCCTGTTTTCCCTGGACTGTCGTCTCCGATGACCGGACTGACTCTGCCCAATCTGTACCTGTCCTCGCTGGAGCTTCCTGCTTTTTCCTTTCACCAGGCTGTGGAGGTTCTGTGCTGGTGCTGTGTGGCTGTGGGCTCGCAGCATTTCACTTGAGCTCCTTCGGCCACTGAAATGCGTTGCGTCACCGTGGCTGAAGAGCTAAATCTCCGCATGGATTCACCAAAAACTGTTGATCCCACTGAGATCCTTAGTTTGGGTCTCATTAACATCAAATCATTGTCTTGAAGTCATTGCTGGTTAATGATTTAATTATGGATCATCATCTAATATGATTGGGTCAGGCTCAGACTGATAATCTGTGATTTTGGGCATTTGCCCGGTGGGCCGCCGCACGTTTAGACGTGCGTGGGCCGGCCTTCCCATATTTATAGAGATTATGGAAATATACAGTGTTCTTGAACCGCGCGCTGCTGTCAACACGAGGAAAGTCCATGACGGTGTGAAGCTACAGCATTTAATCGGCGCAGCTGCAGAGCCACTTCCTGAATTTGTGTCAAATAAAGTTCTGTAGTGTTTCATACACGGCACAGTCTTATTCTAGGTTTCAGTTTTGTTTCCGTTTGATCACACAATGGAGACTTACATCGAGCACAATGTTGGCATGCTGACAGCAGGAATGTCAACCAGAGCTGTTGCTCATGTATTGAATGTTCATTTCTCTACCATAAGCTGTCTCCAAAGGCATTTCAGAGAATTTGGCAGTACATCCAACCAGCCTCACAACCGCAGACCACGTGTAACCACATTAGCCCAGGACCTCCACATCCAGCATGTTCACCTCCAAGATCGTCTGAGACCAGCCACTCGGACAGCTGCTGAAACAATCGGTTTGCATAACCAAAGAATTTCTGCACAAACTGTCAGAAACCGTCTCAGGGAAGCTCATCTGCATGCTCGTCGTCCTCATCGGGGTCTCGACCTGACTCAGTTCGTCGTCGTAACCAACTTGAGTGGGCAAATGCTCACATTCGCTGGCGTTTGGCACGTCGGAGAGGTGTTCTCTTCACGGATGAATCCCGGTTCACACTGTCCAGGGCAGATGGCAGACAGCGTGTGTGGCGTCGTGTGGGTGAGCGGTTTTCTGATGTCAATGTTGTGGATCGAGTGGCCCATGGTGGCGGTGGGGTTATGGTATGGACAGGCGTCTTTATGGACGAGAACACAGGTGCATTTTATTGATGGCATTTTGAATGCACAGAGATACCGTGACGAGATCCTGAGGCCCATTGTTGTGCCATACATCCAAGAACATCACCTGTTGCAGCAGGATAATGCACGGCCCCATGTTGCAAGGATCTGTACACAATTCTTGGAAGCTAAAAATGTCCCAGTTCTTGCATGGCCGGCATACTCACCGGACATGTCACCCATTGAGCAGGTTTGGGATGCTCTGGACCGGCGTATACGACAGCGTGTACCAGTTCCTGCCAATATCCAGCAACTTCGCACAGCCATTGAAGAGGAGTGGACCAACATTCCACAGGCCACAATTGACAACCTGATCAACTCTATGCGAAGGAGATGTGTTGTGCACTGCATGCAAATGGTGGTCACACCAGATACTGGCTGGTATCCCCCCCCCCCCCAATAAAACAAAACTGCACCTTTCAGAGTGGCCTTTTATTGTGGGAGGATACCAGTCAGTATCTGGTGTGACCACCATTTGCCTCATGCAGTGCAACACATCTCCTTCGCATAGAGTTGATCAGGTTGTCAATTGTGGCCTGTGGAATGTTGGTCCACTCCTCTTCAATGGCTGTGCGAAGTTGCTGGATATTGGCAGGAACTGGTACACGCTGTCGTATACGCCGGTCCAGAGCATCCCAAACATGCTCAATGGGTGACATGTCCGGTGAGTATGCCGGCCATGCAAGAACTGGGACATTTTCAGCTTCCAAGAATGTGTACAGTTCCTTGCAACATGGGCCGTGCATTATCCTGCTGCAACATGAGGTGATGTTCTTGGATGTATGGCACAACAATGGGCCTCAGGATCTCCTCACGGTATCTCTGTGCATTCAAAATTCCATCAATAAAATGCACCTGTGTTCTTCGTCCATAACAGATACCTGCCCATAAAATAACCCCACCGCCACCATGGGTCACTCGATCCACAACACTGACATCAGACAAAACCGCTCACCCACACGACGCCACACACGCTGTCTGCCATCTGCCCTGAACAGTGTGAACCGGGAGTCATCCGTGAAGAGAACTCCTCTCCAACGTGCCAAACGCCAGCGAATGTGAGCATTTGCCCACTCAAGTCGGTTACGATGATGAACTGGAGGTCAGGTCGAGACCCGATGAGGACGACGAGCATGCAGATGAGCTTCCCTGAGACGGTTTCTGACAGTTTGTGCAGAAATTCTTTGGTTATGCAAACCGATTGTTTCAGCAGGTGTCCGAGTGGCTGGTCTCAGATGATCTTGGAGGTGAACATGCTGGATGTGGAGGTCCTGGGCTGGTGTGGTTACACGTGGTCTGCAGTTGTGAGGCTGGGTGGATGTACTGCCAAATTCTCTGAAAACACCTTTGGAGACGGCTTATGGTAGAGAAATGAACATTTAATCACGAGCAACAGCTCTGGTTGACATTCCTGCTGTCAGCATGCCAATTGCACGCTCCCCTCAAATCTTGCGACATCTGTGGCATTGTGCTGTGTGATAAAATTGCACCTTTCAGAGTGTCCTTTTATGTGGGCAGTCTAAGGCACACCTGTGCACTAATCATGGTGTCTAATCAGCATCTTGATATGGCACACCTGTGAGGTGGATGGATTATCTCAGCAAAGGAGAAGTGCTCACTATCACAGATTTAGACTGGTTTGTGAACAATATTTGAGGGAAATGGTGATATTGTGTATGTGGAAAAAGTTTTAGATCTTTGAGTTCATCTCATACAAAATGGGAGCAAAACCAAAAGTGTTGCGTTTATATTTTTGTTGAGTATATTCTCTGGGTTTATAGATGTTATGTATTTGTGTTGTTAAATTCCACACATCTTAAATGTAGCAGACATGGATTATCTGGAATTTTGTTTTGGCAAGTTTTCACAGTCTCTACTGCCATCTACTGGCCAGTAGTGTCCATGGACGTTCATGGCAGTATTCGTCCTGAAGATGAGCAGACACTGTATGATCAGGGCCGGCCCAAGCCTTTATGGGGCCTTAAGCAGAATTTCATTTGGGGGGCCCCCCCTACCATCACCTCAGCACCAGATGCCTCATTATTCCATAACACTGTTATGTGTGTAACGTACCCACAATCATTAGCATTATTGTACTTATCTTGCATCATACAGGTGTCATTCTTGTTTTTAACCTTAAAGGGGTAGCAAACTCATAAATATATTTTAATTAACTTCTACTACATACAGAGTGATGTATAAGTATGGCTCATTAATTTAACTATTTGAAAGTAACATCAGCAGGCAGGAGACTGCATTTAAACATGTAAATAGCTTAATTTCTTGTGTAATGGTGTGCAAAATGTTCAATATCCAAATACAAAGAGAATCAAATGACATTCACATTATCTTACAGAAAAATAAAGTTGTAATCAAAATTAAATACTTAAATAATAAATAGAATGCTTACATAATCTCCAAAATTAACATAGAAATCCACAACATAACAGCAATGTGTGTGCAAACATTGCACTGGGGGCTATTGCTTTAACTTTGGCCTGCAAACCATTGAGAGATGAGCTACTTTTCCCCACCTTTTGCACCAAATAATCGGAGGAGTTGATCTGCCCTGCTGTTTAACTTAAGTATTTCTTCGTAAGGAAGACTATCAAATGGCTTTGCCAAAATTCAGTCCACAACATTCAAATTGTCTGCCATTATGTGCAGCTTGCTACATAGCTAGCTTGCTAGCTGGGACTGGCGCGAGGCTCGTGTGAAGTTTGTCCGCCTGTGAGCGCTTTGTGACGGTGGAGGAGCTCAGCAGCAGCCGCTGCTCGGTAGGGACAGAAACTGCGATAGAAGTCAGAAAGAGTGATAGAAGTCAGTCTCAAACACAAGCAGCTACAAAAAACCCCACCAGAAATAGAAGCTCGATTTGTCGCTAGTCGTTTTTAACAAAGAAAATGCCGTTAAGAGGATTACGAAAGTCTCCGGTTCAACTCAGAACAGAATGAAAATGCTCCCACGGACGTTACACCAAAAGATCGCTGATTCGCTCATTTCGCTGTCAATCAAAAAGGGATTCAGCCTCAGACAGATCATCCAATCATCATGCAGAAGCTGAGCGTCCGGTCCAGACGAGGCCAGCACACTGCCCCATAGACCCCCAGACACGCTGAGCGTCCAATGGGCGGGACAAAGCCCAGCATTTATCCAATGACTCGTCTCGTTTCGCTGCATGCTTTGTGTCACTATTGAAGTCTGTCACACTGTTTAAAGCACTGTAAAGCTGCGGGTTTTGAGTGAGAGGAAAGTCGCGTCGTTACCAGTGATAAGAAGCTGATTCTGAACAAAAGTTGAGCGCGTTGCAGCGCATATTTAGTCAATGACATGTACACACAACAGTATATATTTGATCACTTATTTTTTGACATTTTAGGAGAAGCTGAGCTTCCCCTGCAGTCTTAGAGCAATCGCCTCTGACTTTAAGACACCTAAAGCACTTTACACTAACGAACGGAGCATTTCGCAAATAATGACAACAAAATTGTAATATTGGACATGCAAACCTACCTTTGTCTTGTTGTTTTTTCTCGTCTTCCCACTTCTTTTTTCTTTCTCCGCTCCAGAGGGATAATTTCTTTTCTGAGACATGACTTGCACTCACTTCATTCCTCACGATTAGTCATCGACCACCTGACCCAGCGGTGCATCTAAATTTGCCCAACAGTGGCAACAGCCAACAGGAGGCATCAATTAACCTAGTATTAGTATTTTGTCAAAATGAATTAATTTTTTTTCGGGTGTAATACAATTTCGTTTAAATTATTCAATATTTTAATTTCATGTATACGAGGTCTATTAGAAAAGTATCCGACCTTATTATTTTTTTCAAAAACCATATGGATTTGAATCACGTGTGATACATCAGACATGCTTGAACCCTCGTGGGCATGCAAGAGTTACGTTATTCACCTGTGGGCAGTCTTTGAGTGAGGAGTCGCCCACCCTCTCGTCAATTTTTTCATTGTTTAGGAATGGCTCAGAGACTGCTGCTTTGTTTGATCAAAATTTTTTCAAAACTGTAAGGCACAACTGAGTGGACACCATTCGATAAATTCAGCTGGTTTTTGGTAAAAATTTTAATGGCTGATGAGAGATTTTGGTCTGGTAGTGTCGCCGTAAGGACGGCCCACGGCGCCTGACGGCAATCTGCGCTTCGAGGCGGCAGCGTCTCGCCGTTTCAAGTTGAAAACTTCCACATTTCAGGCTCTGTTGACCCAGTAAGTCGTCAGAGAACAGAGAACTTTCAGAAGAAGTCAGCATGAGGAGTTTATTCAGACATTCCATTGTTAACGGACATTTTGTAATGAAAGAACGTACGGGCAGAGTCGCATGTCGGGCCGGACCCAACCGTGGGGGGTCGCGACAGGAAAAACACCTCTGTTGGAAACCTTAACGGACAAGTTGGAACATGCCCAAGCTGTTAAACAATTTCTTAGTTACTCACTTGTTGAAAGCCATCAAAAGCCGCCTGAATTTTACAACACGGAGGTGTTTTTCCTGTCGCAGCGCACACAGATTCACCGAGTCGTCACGGGAAACGACTCGGCGAATTTGCGCACACGTCTTTCATTGCAAAATGTCCTTAAATAGTGGAATGTCCGCATAAACTCCTCATGCCGGCCTCTTCTGAATCTTCTCTGTTCTCTCACGACGTCCTGGGTCAACAGAGCCTTAATTAGGATGATTTCAGCTTGAAACAGGCCGACGACGGCGCCTAGAAGCGCTGCAGGACGTCCCGCTCCGTGGGAAGTCCTTACAGCGACAGAAATACCCCATAATCTCTCATCAGCCGTTAAACTTTTCACCGAAAACCAGCTTAATTTCTCGAATAGTGCCCACTCGGATATTCCTCACAGGTCCAGAAAAAGTTTGATAAAGCAACGCGCGCCTTCTCGAGCAGTGTGTGAAACAAAGGAATTCAGCCGAGAGGGTGGGACCACATCTCACTCAAGGCCTGCCCACAGGGAAATGACGTCACTGACGCGTGAAAAAACTCACGCATGCGCACGAGGGTTCAAGCATGATTGGTGTAATCGCATGTCAATCAAATCCATATAGTTTTTTTTTTTTTTATAAAACTGCCGGTTAGTTTTATAAGATACCTCGTATATTTACTTTTTTATCACAACGTCTTGGTGCTCTCGGGGCCCCCTGGTGGAGTGGAGGCCGTAAGCCACCGCGTAGTTGGTGTATGCCTTGGGCCGGCTCTGTGTATGATATTTTTAATTACAAGTTAAGGTTTTCAAACTTAATTTACAAAAACTCTCGATAGGAGACATCAAAGTTTAAAAACAAAACGACAAAAAAAAAAAAAGACCATACAAGACAGCTCTGCGGTGTTTGCACATGCACAGTGCGAGCGGTTGGACGCTTGTAGGTCTTCAGCAGCAGCAGGCTACTCTCGCGACAGCCGACCAGAATAATATCAAACAGGTTTGATTTTCATTCGACCATATGATCGCCGATCAGGAGGTGGTCGTGAGATGTTAAACGCAGCTTGTTACTCCATGTACACTACACGATGCTGGACGCGTGATTAACCTGAAACTCAGTCCAAAAAAATTCTCGCACGAATGAAAAATCATCTGAAAAAGGGCCAAAACTCGCACAGTGTAAAGCCAACATTTATGTGTCAAGACAATATTGAGTGCACATTTTACAACATCATAAAACATACACACATCATAAACTAATAATAAAAATAATAAAACTAATAAAATGAGTGCACATTCTCTCCACATGCAAAACATGTTGCGATGACACTTCCAGGGCAGCGTAAAAATGCCTGTTTTTACAAATAAAAAATAGAATATTTTACAAAAGCACATTTATCTGTAAACACCAACACACGACACACGTCACATTAATGTGTTGGTTTACATAATGAATGACTGAACCAATCAGTGTTTAGCAGAGGCACTTTACCCAGAATCCTTTGCGATCTGTCTGTGTTTGTTACAAAACCTCAGAATTAGTGCATTATTCAACATTAAAGATATATGTTATATTTTAACTTTGTACAAATGACAGAATTGACATTAATGGAGTTATTCTATCAGTATTCATTTTATTTATACACCAAACCATAAGTCAGTATGACTTTATTTTCCAAGACCTCCGCCTGACTGGAGTGTTGTGATTGGGTAGGGAGCTGTGCTTTGTGGCTGCTTGCAGCTCGCCTCTGTGCTGTAAGCTGTAAGCTGTAAGCTGTAAGCTGTAAGCTGTAAGCTGTAAGCTGTAAGCTGTAAGCTGTAAGCTGTGTAGTAAATAAGAGCTTCCGGCAGGGGGCAGGATGTTCAGACATAGAAGTGTGGGTCATTGTTTGGGTCTGTTGTCGCTTTTGATGTTTCCAGATGTGATCGTGATGTTTAAACTCAAATTCAGTTTATAAATTCAGTTTATTAGTACTTGCAAATATACCTCAACTCAACTCAACTTTTTTTTTATATAGCGCCAAATCACAACAAACAGTTGCCCCAAGGCGCTTTATATTGTAAGGCAAGGCCATACAATAATTATGAAAACCCCAACGGTCAAAACGACCCCCTGTGAGCAAGCACTTGGCAACAGTGGGAAGGAAAAACTCCCTCTTAACAGGAAGAAACCTCCAGCAGAACCAGGCTCAGGGAGGGGCAGTCTTCTGCTGAGACTGGTTGGGGCTGAGGGAAAGAACCAGGAAAAAGACATGCTGTGGAGGGGGGCAACGTCTGTCTGTCTGTCTGCCCGGGATAAATTCCCAAACTATAATATGTAGCCCTAAAAACCTATACACAGGTATATAGGTATATAGGTTATAGGCTGTTCATCTACAATGATCTCCAATGCTTTAAAATGTACAAAAACACCAGAGGCGCGTGGAAGAAAACAGAAAAAACCATCAAAATGGATAGAGGAATAACCAGAATGACAAAGACTCACCCATTGATCAGCTCCAGGATGATCAAAGACAGTCTGGAGTTACCTGTAAGTGCTGTGACAGTTAGAAGACGCCTGTGTGAAGCTAATTTATTTGCAAGAATCCCCCGCAAAGTCCCTCTGTTAAATAAAAGGCATGTGCAGAAGAGGTTACAATTTGCCAAAGAACACATCAACTGGCCTAAAGAGAAATGGAAGAATATTTTGTGGACTGATGAGAGTAAAATTGTTCTTTTTGGGTCCAAGGGCCGTAGACAATTTGTGAGACGACCCCCAAACTCTGAATTCAAGCCACAGATCACAGTGAAGACAGTGAAGCATGGTGGTGCAAGCATCATGATATGGGCATGTTTCTCCTACTATGGGTTGGGCCTATATATCGCATACCAGGTATCATGGATCAGTCTGGATATGTCAAAATACTTGAAGAGGTCATGTTGCCTTATGCTGAAGAGGACCCCAAGCACACTAGTAAACAAGCAAAATCTTGGTTCCAAACCAACAAAATTAATGCCTCGCAGAAGTGAAGAAATCATGAAAAACTGTGGTTATACAACTAAATACTAGTTTAGTGATTCACAGGATTGCTAAAAAAAAAAAAAACACAGTTTGAACATAATAGTTTTGAGTTTGTAGCGTCAACAGCAGATGCTACTATTATTGTGAACACCCCCTTTTCTACTTTTTTTTACTAATAGCTCAATTTCATAGCCTTAAGAGTGTGCATATCATGAATGCTTGGTCTTGTGGATTTGTGAGAATCTACTGAATTTACCGGTCCCTTGTTTCCCATGTAACAATAAGAAATATACTCAAAACCTGGATTAATCCTTTTAGTCACATAGCACTACTATTATTCTGAACACTACTGTATATGTAATCCACATGCATTCTTTCAAAGTAATCCTACCCAACCTTGATTAATGTATATTTCATGCTGCTGAATCATGACTTGCCGTGAGACCAGGTTGGTCTCTCACAGTTGAAGTGTACCTACGATAAAAATTACAGACAGACCTCTTCATTCTTTGTAGGTGAGAAAACTTGCAAAATTGACAGTATATCAAATACTGTAAGTATATCAAATACTCAATGTGTGTGTGTGTGTATATATATATATATATATATATATATATATATTTTTTTTTTTAATAGCAGTAACTTTGTATCTTTTGAACCAGTCTGTATGGATGTTGTGTGCTTTCTGGAAGACATAAAGTGCTGGAAAGTTCCAGAACTCAAGGGCTTTGAACAAAAATGGGCTGAAAGGTACCAAGAAGAATTAGCTGCTGAATCAGTGTCACTTGTTTTTGCAGACAGTGAATTTTCAGCAGATCAGCCATTTGCAGTGTTTCTCAGATTCATAATTTTATTCAATCTATAATTATTTTCAGTTTTTCATGTTCTTATGCTTGAAAAATAAAATATATTTAATGAACACTGCTCACATTAACAAATTTAAAATGTAAAAACCTAATCCTGAAAAAAATAACCAATTAATATATTTTTGGAATAGGAATACATGTTATGTAACATATACATAATACAACTACAACACTAGAAGCACTCAGAGAGTGCAAACCTCCGCCAGGCCATGGGGTCACTGACGCCATAACATCTACACGCAGTGGAATCATTGAACCTAAAAAAGTCTAACAATGATGTTTTGCTCAGTAATCTGCTGTGACTGGATAGCATGTATCCTTAGTGCTTGGCATCACAGTTTATTGCAACTTGCACCTTTCCCAGAAGCTACTGTCATCTGAGCACTGATATTGATATTGCATGTGCTTATAGACAAAAACACAAAAGAGACAAAATTCAATTTATTATTCAACTAAACTGCAAATATATGAATTTTTTTTTAACATTTATGAAACACTTCTCTAAACAAGGCCATAGGGTCACTGACCCTAAAGAGATTCCCTGCTTGGCACAGTGATCTATTCAACAATTCAGTGTTACAACCAAAACTATGATCCATACACTTTTCTTTCCTTTATATTTGACATCCTTGACCATGAAAACATAGCACTAGAACTTGGAATCACTTTTATGTCTTTATTAGTTCAAAAGTTATTATTTATTATTAGTTATTATTCGGTAATGGCAGTTTTCTACTGGATCCAGCTCCATAACATTTGAAGCTACATCAAATCTGATGACACCTTACTGAATCAGTACAGATTCAGCTACAATTTGGTGTTAGTTGTGCATCTCTAGCTTCATTTGTCACCTCACAATGACACATTTTCTATTTTCCCTATATTTTTGCATATTCTGGATCACCAGATCCCAAATCCGGATCCAATCATCACCAAACTTTGTTGTTTGATAGAACATTTGACTATGTTTGACTATGTTCAAGCCTTTTTGCCTTGTTTTTGTGGAGTTAGAAACTAGAATGTCAAAATTCCCCCTATCCCACAATGGTGAAGAATCCTTTAAAAAATTCCTGGATCCGGCTCGTGATCCAGATCACCACTAAAATTTAATCACGTGTTCCTGTTGTCATTTCCAACCACTCCACAAAATGTCATCAAAATCCGTTCAAAACGTTTTGAGTTATCCTGGCGACAAAACAGACAAACAAACAAACGCGACCGAAAACATAGCCTCCTTGGCGGAGGTAATAAACATAATTCTACCCCCCAAAAATTGATTACCTGTATGCATTTCTGTAACATTAGCAGATGGACTTTTTCAGCATTCACAGTTTTCTGAATCAAACCTTCAATTATGCTTCAATGTTCTATATCGCTGCAGCCTGTACATGCAGATATATGCACATTAACTGATAAACAATGATTAAAAGAGTAACAGATACAAAAAGAGGAAAATTAAAGGATAAGATTGAGACACTCGAGATATGGGTGAAGTCTGCAACACTTGTCCCACTGGCTTCCTGTTAATTCTAGAATAGAATTTAAAATTCTTCTTCTTACTTATAAGGTTTTGAATAATCAATCAATCAATCAATCAACTTGTTTCTTATATAGCGCCAAATCACAACAAACAGTTGCCCCAAGGCGCCCCAATAATCAGGTCCCATCTTATCTTAGGGACTTCATAGTACCATATCACCCCAACAGAGCGCTTCGCTCTCAGACTGCAGGCTTACTTGTAGTTCCTAGGGTTTGTAAGAGTAGAATGGGAGGCAGAGTCTTCAGCTTTCAGGCTCCTCTCCTGTGGAACCAGCTCCCAATTCAGATCAGGGAGACAGACACCCTCTCTACTTTTAAGATTAGGCTTAAAACTTTCCTTTTTGCTAAAGCTTATAGTTAGGGCTGGATCAGGTGACCCTGAACCATCCCTTAGTTATGCTGCTATAGACTTAGACTGCTGGGTTCCCATGATGCACTGAGTGTTTCTTTCTCTTTTTGCTCTGTATGCACCACTCTGCATTTAATCATTAGTGATCGATCTCTGCTCCCCTCCACAGCATGTCTTTTTCCTGGTTCTCTCCCTCAGCCCCAACCAGTCCCAGCAGAAGACTGCCCCTCCCTGAGCCTGGTTCTGCTGGAGGTTTCTTCCTGTTAAAAGGGAGTTTTTCCTTTCCACTGTCGCCAAGTGCTTGCTCACAGGGGGTCGTTTTGACCGTTGGGGTTTTTACGTAATTATTGTATGGCTTTTGTCTTACAATATGAAGCGCCTTGGGACAACTGTTTGTTGTGATTTGGCGCTATATAAATAAAACTGATTTTGATTTTTTTTTTTTTGAAGGGTTTTTTTTTTTTAAGTATGTTTTTTTGGATTCTCCCATTTTTGCTGACAGTGGATCTGCTTTAGATCTGCTTATTGATTTGGCACATTTTTACACCAGATGGCTTGCTGATACCAACTCATATCACACAGAGATCAGACACGACTGGGTGGTCTTGAACTGGGAACCTACTGATTTGGAAGGAAATGCTTTACATTATAAAGTAAATACCACATAATAATAATAAAACTACAAGATCATTGTTGGATTAACCAGGATGGTGTGAGTTTTGTAAAAATTGTGAAATGTTCAAGTTCCAAACCTTCCCCCACTTACTCAAAAAACTGACTTACTGGATTGGAATAAAAATATCTAGTTCCACCTAAATTAAATTAAATTAAATTATCTTGCATGGATGTGCTTTTTGAGTTTGGGCTACATATATTTATTAGATGGAAATCCTGCACATAATTGAATTGAGTTCATCCAATGAGTCATTTTTCAGAAGGTTGTTTTCCAGTCGCCACCTGAAGCTGCTCTGGTGGTTCTGCAGCTCTGCAGTCTGTCCCGTCTCTCTCTCTTTTACCTCCTTCTTCTGTTTCTTTTCACACCTTCATCACTCACTCTCTGTGTTTTGCCATTTTTTGCTGTCCTCGTTTTTTTGCTTTCCTTCCTTTTTTTGCCCGTTCTCCCTCTCTCCCTCCTCATCTCTTTTCGTTCCTTGACTCCTACACAGATTGCTGTCATGAGTAAAATCTTTCTTCCTTTGATGTACCTGTAGCGTCCTATAGATGGCGCTGTTTGCCATGATTCCAGGTCCTCTGTATTCAGTGGACTCTTGTCTTTGGGGAAAATCTGTCTGCTGCTCTTCTGTGTCTGCAGATTGCTCATTGTGCTACAAACAGCCACTAAACTAAGTCATGATGTCATCATGGCATTTGTGACTTCATATAGTGAACATAGTGCATGAACTTTAGTCTCACTATGACAGGTGACGCCTTGGTTTCAGTTGAATAACTGCCTTTATGTTGTTTAAATGCATTTACACAATTCACAACTTCAGGTTCCCACACATGAAATGTCCAAACTTGTCCAAAAACACATCCAAGTGCAACAATTCCTCTTTTTCAAAGACCTTTGAATGCATATCATGTCACCAAAAAAAACAAAACAAAACAAAAAAACGATGAATTCCTCCCCCTCCAAATAAATAAGTGAGTGAAACTAGTATGAATGAATGAAGGATGGCCTGCTGGGGTTGGTGGTAAAAAAAAAAAAAACCTTCCCGGTTTTCATTGCAGCTGTAGCTGTGTTGTGTAGTAATAAAGTCGCAGCATCATTATGGACCATATGAAGCATATTAAGAGTACTCGTGTGAGAGGAAACACGGCTTCCAGCTGCCATTACTGTGAAATATGCTGCACGGAATTAATGGAAAAGTACAAAAGGTGAACAAAAGGTGAACTTACTGCATAACTTCAGGTGGAAAGGTGCAGTCAAGTATTTGTTTTTATCACAAAATGAGGGTGATAATCCAAAATGGAGCATTTAGCAAAAATAATCAGTTTTTTTTTTTTTTTTTTTTTACATTTGCAGTCGTGCACGTCCACCTGGACTCCTCCATATCTGTGGGAGACAAACAAAAAAGTGCACAATGAGACTGTTTCTTGTTGAAAACCTGCAACAAAGCAAACATCAAACTGGAATCATTTTCATATGGCGTATGCAACCTGAGTAACCATCTCACCTGCCACTCGGCAAATGCGTAAGAGGCGCTTGCATATTCATAAGAGCAGATAAGAGCGACCCATCCGGCTGGCATTAATTGAGAATGATGGAGAGGGACGGAGGGATGGAGGGATGTACGCGTGCAGCAGTGGAGGATGGAGAACGATAACCTGGCGCTTGCCTTGATGCATTAATTGAAGGTATTAGAAGGAGGGATGGATGGACTGGGAGGCGGTGGCGGGCGGGTGGCAGCGGCATACCATGGAAATGCCAGCAGTACCGATAAATCACAGCGTGCCGGTGATTGACTCTGCAAATGTAGTCCGAAAAAGGCAGAGGAAGCTGGAAGAAATCAATCAAGAGCCGTCCAAAACTTTGCAATCAGTTCAGCAGATAAAGGTTATCATCATCTGGGATCGGGGCGTGACGTGACCTGGAGATGTTAAGATTTAATATCGCGCTTCTGGGAATTTATTTCCAAAGGTGAAACAGTGATGCGACACATGGGAGATCTATCTGCAGCAGTATTTTTTTTTCCTCTTCATCATCAGGAATTTAAGCAGATAAATTCAAACCGTAATCAGGATAAGAGAAAGAGGGCGTGGCAATTTCACAGTGGAAAAAGATCAAATGAAAACAATTTCAACTTTATTTTTGTATTTTTTTAAACAAATTTATTTGCATGACTCAGTTATTACATTATTTTTCACCGTGTTATCATGGGGATGCACACAAGGAGTGGATCTCAGCAGACATACTCACCTTTATGACATCATAAAGCTTCCAGAAAATCATTTTATCTGGCAATATTAATGGAACGTATAAAATGAATATCAATAATGATTAATTAGCTCTTCCTTCACAAATCATGCAAAATAATGTTTATCAACAGTGATAACTGGTCACATATATCACGTGTTCTTAAAAAAACATTTCTTCTTCATCTTCTTAAATAATGACATTTGTGTTTTATTTTCACCATGAAGTCTTATTGAAAAAGGTAAGTGACTCAACTTCAGAGGTTGCAGGGATACATTTTCCTGCTGTCTACAGCAGAAGATGGGAGGGCTGCGGCTACGATGATATTATGGGATGGCGTGTTGCTATGGGACCTGTTTGACCTGCTTTACCAAAGGCAGCCCTGTGTCTCCACCACCATCACCTCGATGTTGTGTGGGCCGCTGAAGAGGAGGTACTGCTGGCCCACCACCACCAGAGGGCGCCCTGCCTGGAGTGCGGGCTCCAGGCACCAGAGGGCGCTGCCGCATCATGGGAGTAGCCTGGGTGACAGCTGTCACCCATCACCAGACACAGCTGTTCTACTCAGCACCGAGGTATATCAGGAGGACGGCGTCTCCACCTCAGTGCCGAGATATCGCCTAAGACCAAGGTAGTATTCTCTGCAGTTATACATTGCATCATCAGCTAAGACTGTTAAAACCTTTTTCAGGACTGGTGACTACTGAAAACCTCATTCTTTGGATAAGTACTCACCTTCCTGCTATACTTTGCCAAGAGGTGGAGGCGGCTTCTCCCCTCTCTGTTACTGGGTGCGTTCATCCACTCCTGTGTGTTGTTGCTCTCTCCTGCCAGCAGTACCGGATCCGACGAGCGGAGGCAGTGGCCACCTGGGAATTCGGGACTTGGCGGTTCCAGTATTTCCAGGGTTCGGTGGCAGAGGAGATCTGGGTGGTTCCGGTTCGACTGAGACAGACGTCTCCTACCTTCGAGCCTGCCCACACGACACCAGCGGATTCGACCCCAAATTGTGTTTGTTGTATTACTCGTGCTTGTTTCAGTAGTAAATCTTGTTATTTACTCTCTCCATTGTCCGTTCATTGCGCCCCCTGTTGTGGGTCCGTGTTCCTACACTTTCACAACACTCGACTCCTCTTCAACCACAGCGTGCACACTTTGTGTGTGTTGAGTGTGTGGCTGTGCTCCTGACTGAACAGTTTACTGTCTGTGGATTTTATGATGTGCACAAACCCACAGCGTGCAAGTTTTGACTTCAGTGTGTCACTCATTTTCTGACTGAACAGTTCACTGTCTGTGGATTTTATGATATGCACACACCCACAGCGTGCAAGTTTTGACCTCAGTGTGTCACTGACTTTCTGACTGAACAATTCACTGTCTGTGGATCTTAGGACATGCACACACCCACAGCGTGCACATTTTAACTTCAGTGTGTCACTGTGTTCTTGACTGACCAGTTCACTGTCTGTGGATCTTAGGACGTGCACACAACCACAGCGTGCACATTTTAACTTCAGTGTGTCACTGTGTTCTTGACTGACCAGTTCACTGTCTGTGGATCTTAGGACGTGCACACACCCACAGCGTGCACATTTAACTTCAGTGTCTCACTGTGTTCTTGACTGACCAGTTCACTGTCTATGGATCTTAGGACGTGCACACAACCACAGCGTGCACATTTTAACTTCAGTGTGTCACTGTGTTCTTGACTGACCAGTTCACTGTCTGTGGATCTTAGGACGTGCACACACCCACAGCGTGCACATTTAACTTCAGTGTCTCACTGTGTTCTTGACTGACCAGTTCACTGTCTATGGATCTTAGGACGTGCACACAACCACAGCGTGCACATTTTAACTTCAGTGTGTCACTGTGTTCTTGACTGACCAGTTCACTGTCTGCGGATCTTAGGACTCAAAACGTGCACACTGTGGGTGTGTGCACGTTTTGAGGTCAGTGTGTCAGTGATTTTCTGACTGATCAGTTCACTGTCTGTGGATTTTATGACATGCACGCTTGTGCATGTCTCCTGGTGCTAATGCATCCATAAGGGTGTGTTTTTTTTTTCTTTTTTGAATTGTGTGTCTGTATGCAGCGTGTGTTTCTGTAGACTTGTGTCCAGAGGTAAAAAGTCATTCATCTCCCCTGTTGTGAAGTGGCAGCTCGGAGCCCCGTCCCCCACCACTCTCCTCTCTTCCTCCATTTTTATTTGTTTTATCCTCCTCTTCCACCTCCCTCTTTCTGTCTCGGTCTCCTTTTCTTTCATTTCCTCACAGTGTCAACCTCTCTTCCTCTGTCTCTTTTCTGTTCATATCTCTTCCTTTCCCGTTTTCCTTTATCTTCCTGAAATGGGTGAAAAATTAGCCCAGGAGCTCCATCTGATTCTGAGACAATACATTTGGTGTTTTTGACATTTCATCACCATCAAATATTCTGCATTTTGTTTTTAGACATTTGCATTTTTGCTTTCATTCTTGCACAAATGAGTGTGAAGGTGTCGTTAACGTCCCTGCAGCCATCCCGACAATATCTACAAACCCCCCCCCCAAAAAACAAAACAAACAAACAAAAAACCCTACTGCTTCATTATACATGGGAAGTGAAAATCCTGGTGCACCTCTGCAGATCCACTGGTCCACTACGCAACACACGGAGGTGATCCAAAGTCAACAAAATGCCAAAACATGTCTGTGACTGTGGGAATATTGATGCCTGAGAGTCTTTACACTATGTGGAATTTATCATTTTATGTGCTTTGACAGACATTCAGGGATGTTTTTTCTCTTCAAAAAATGCACATGAAAATTATGTGAATCAGCAAAAATAACCCAAAGTTCAACCACAACCCTCAACATAACCAGCAGTCAAACAAACAGGAAATCATAGTGTGTAATACTGGTTTTATTAACCTTTTACTAACAAACCGTTTTTTTTTACAGAAAATGTTTTATTTTATTTGTATTTTTTTTTTTTTTACTAGTTTGAGAGGTCCTGCAACTTATATAGCAAAACTAACTAACTAAATAAATAGTTGTTTATACGTACAGGACTTTCCTGGGAATCAAAGCACTAAACAAAATCAATTCCAAAAATAAAATCATAAATGGCAACAATTAAAAGTACACTACAATGCACAAAAATCCCAAATTAAAGAGTCGATAATACAGAAAAAGGGTGAGACTTTTACTCTGGAAAATAGGGATAACAATCATCATTATCATTGTAACCAAACTCAGACTTTGACCACTAACATAGTAGCCCTTGTTTCCAGGTGAGTCCTTCATGCTCCCTGTCTGTGTCCTTGGACAGAAAACTTCATCTGCACCATCCCAGTCCCTCCAGCTGTAAACGGGCACTGGCCTTGGCTTGGGAAGTGACCTGTGATGGACCGGCATCACCTTCCACGGGGAGTCATAGACTCTCATCCTCTTCATGCTGCAGTACCTGGAGATAAGCACCAGCCTGATGGACTGGAGGGCCTCGACAGGATGCACTTCTACCAAACAGAAGTTAAAATATGCACACATTTCCATATTTCTATCATTGTCCACAAACAAATCCTCCTGTTATAACCCAAAGTCAGCCTGAAACTCCTTTTTTTTGAGCTTTCACCCAGGCAGACAGCAGTCCATCCCCACCTACC
This sequence comes from Thalassophryne amazonica, assembly GCF_902500255.1. Classification (NCBI taxonomy): domain Eukaryota; kingdom Metazoa; phylum Chordata; class Actinopteri; order Batrachoidiformes; family Batrachoididae; genus Thalassophryne; species Thalassophryne amazonica. The sequence goes on from NC_047104.1 coordinate 9,484,485, forward strand.
AAAAGTAAGGTATCCATCAGTGCTGAGGTTGTTATGCAGAAATGTAAGGTCTCACACAAGACTCACTGCTTTAAAAAAAATGGAATACATCACTGTGCCCCTTTACTCACTACGGAAAGTAACTCATTTCTTTCTCAGGCAAACCTTAAACCAAACAAATTTCTGTTATTTTAAGACAATCTCTCTCTCTCTCCTTCAAGTTACTTCTATAAAAAGTAAATAACAGGTGTTTGACTTACGTGTGCAGCAGGACAGTAGAAAAATGAATGAAGGTCATTAATCCACAAGTTTCTGCCTACACTTTATATGACTTATCTTTCATAACCCTTTCAAAACCTATCTTTCAAAACCCTAAGAGTTCTGCCATTTCCTCACCCGTTCTGGGGTGCATTTGAGAGTAAACAAAGTTACACAAATGAGTGTGAAGGTGTCGTTAACGTGTGCCAGTTGAATTTATGCTGTGTTCAGCAGAATCCAGTAATGTTTGCATGCACTTTTAGGAGTGGTAATGTGACACTGAATTTAATACGGTAAGTAACACATTACATTAAGTGTGTTACAGGCACATGCAATGTGATTACAGTAACACAGTGATTACTCAAACACATTGCGCCCAACACTGGTAATCATTTGTCTGCTGCAGTCAGGTGAAACACAGGTGTGTCCATTTTATGTTGCAGTTGCTGACATCCTTGACACCGAGGTACGTGCTTGCAACATGGGGCGGATATGTTGCAGATGGGGAGAGAAAAACTGTTGTACATAGCAGTAAAAATAACTAAAAAGAAATATTCACATAACAGAGAGTGACCCGCTGGTGTGTGCACTGAACTGACAGGGGCCGTGGCCGCCAACAGCTGCAGCTGTTGAGCTCTCTGGTTCTGGACATCCCAGCTGGGGAACACGCACTGTTTGGATGGACATGAACTTACAACTGTCCACTTTGACACGCGTGTGTCTGCTTGCTGTCTTCACGTGGACATACATAAAACATATATCGCTGTTGCGACAGGCTGGAGAGTGCACACAGTGCGCACATTAACAGGCTGTCCCAGCTGACATGGACCGTCAGTTCATGTGGACAAGCAGCAACTGATCTGAATGTCATGTGTGTCTGACAGGACGCGTGTGTTGGGCCTGATGCGTGCATGGGCATGCATGTTCTGTGAGCAGCGTGCCGCAGGACAAGCCAGCAGTGCGACAAATATGCCGCTTTTAGTCATGTATCAGCAGAAATATGCCATAACAAATGCCGTTTGGTCAGTTATCATGGCGCTTTTTCTCTTTTTTAAAAAAGTATTTTTATCTCTTTGTTGATTTTAGCCATTTTACACTCCTGTTATAAGAAGTGTAAGACTCACTTTATTTTCACTCGACCTTTACAGCCAGAACAAAATGTAGTTTCTCCAGTTCTTGGTGTAGTTAACTGGGACAATTTAACCTAACCTTTGTAAACTTTTGCAATGTACAGTATGCGCATCCTTGTGGCCACAGAATATATATACAAGGCACAGGGTCGGCAGCAGCAGCAGCAGCAGCGTTAGAGTATTAAGAAAGTGACAATGTGCATGTTAGTGCAATGATCACAGTTCAGTAGTGGATGTTGAACTGTTCAACAGTCTGACAGCATTCGGGTAGAAGCTGTTTTTCAGTCTGGACTTTTTTGCCCGGATGCTGCACAGCCTCCTTCCAGAGGGAAAGGGTGTGAACAGACTGTGCGCAGGGTGGGTGGAGTCTTGGAGGATGCGGGTGGCTCTGTCTCTACATCTGGAGATGCAGATGTCCCCAATGGGCAGTAAGCTGCATCCGATGGTCCTCTGTGCAGACTTCACCACCTGCTGCAGCTCCTTCTTCTCTTCCACCGTGCAGCCACCATACCACACAGGGAGGCAGCAGGACACGACACTCTCCACTGCACAACTGTAGAAGGCCCTGAGGACATCTGTGTTCAGTCCAGCCCTTCCCAATTTCCTCAACAAATAGAGGTGTTGGTGGGCTTTCTTGATGACAGCCATGGTGTTGGTGTGCCAGGTGAGAGTGTTGGAGAGGTGGACTTCAAGGTACCTGATGGAGGAGACGATCTCCACCCCTGCTCCGTTGATGTAGGGGGAAGGGGTGGTGGGGCTGACCTGTGGAAGTCAACAACTATCTCCTCGGTCTTCTGGGTGTTGAGGATGAGGTTGTTGTCTCCGCACCACCATGTCAGGTTCTCCACTTCTCGCCTGTACGCTGCCTCATCCCCTTGGCTGATGAGCCCAATCACTGCTGTGTCATCTGCAAACTTAACAACAAGATTATTCTCGTACTAGGCTCTGCAGTCGAAGGCCATCAATGTGTACTGCAGTGGATTGAGCACACAACCCTGGGGTGAGCCATTGTTCAGGATGATGGTGGAGGATGAGGTGGTGTTGAGCCTGACACCTGTGTGGGAGAGGACCTGATGCACCACGTTGGAGATGGCATCAGCTGTGGACCGGTTTTGCCTGTAAGCATACTGGTGCTCATCTACAGTCACATCGATTGTCTGCTTCAGGCGCCTCATCACCAGCCTCTCAAAGCACTTTTTGGTGATGGGGGTGAGTGCGATTGGCCTGTAGTTGCTGAGGCAGGATGGTGCAGAGGTCTTTGTCACAGGGATGATCCTTGATGTCTTGAGACATGGCGGAACTTTGGCCTGGGACAGGGAGATGTTGAATATATCTGCCAGAGCCTATGACAGCTAGTGTGCACAGTCTTTTAGGACCCTCCCTGGTAGTCCGTCAGGGCCCGGGGCCTTTCGGGGGTTGATCCTCTGCAGCATGTTCCTCACCTCAGCTGTAGTGATGTTGCTGACTGGGGGGTCTTTGGGGGAGGGAGGGACTTGGGAGGGGGTGGTGGTGTTGGATGCCTCAAAACGTGCTTAAAAAGCATTCAGAGTGTCCGGGAGCACTGGGTCTGCAGAGCATTGTGCTACATTGTTTTTGTAGTCCGTGATGCATTTGATGCCCCTCCCCATGCTCCGTGGGTCATTGGATTGGAGGTGGCCTTGAACCTTGAGGGCATATGTGGACTTATTTCTTTTTATTCCCACTGACAGGTTCCTTCTGGCTGCTCTGAGTGCTGTTACATCACTGTCTTTGAATGCAGCATCACAAATTTTCAGCAGGGAGCACACCTTTCCGGTCACGCAGGGTTTCTGGTTTGGCCTGATGGTGATGGTCTTGGAGGTTGTCACATTGTCTATGCAGCTCTGGATGTAGCTGTGTATAGTCGATGAGTATTCCTCCAGGTCCACATTGCTCCCTGTTGTTGCAGCCGCTCTGAACATTTGCCAGTCGGTGGTTCAAAGCAGTCTTGAAGCTTGGACACAGCACCAGCTGGCCACACAGAGATGGTCTTTGGCATGTCTTGTGTGATAAGACAGTGATTGTAGCGCAGTGGTAAAGTTTCTGTCTGGTAATCAGAGTTTTTGTTAATTGCAGGTTCGAATCTCATGAGTGGAATTAATTTTTTTGTTTAACCAGGGTTATTTAACTGCGGGGTTCTGTATTGCATCCCCTTTTACAACCCCAATTCCAATGAAGTTGGGATGTTGTGAAAAATGTAAATAAAAACAGAATACAATGATTTGCAAATCCTCTTCAACCTATATTCAATTGAATACACCACAAAGACAAGATATTTAATGTTCAAACTGATAAACTTTATTGTTTTTGTGCAAATATTTGCTCATTTTGAAATGGATGCCTACAACACGTTTAAAAAAAAAAAAAAAAAAAAAAAACTGGGACAGTGGTATGGTTACCAGTGGGTTACATTACCTTTCCTTCTAACAACACTCAATAAGCATTTGGGAACTGAGGACACTAATTGTTGAAGCTTTGTAGGTGGAATTCTTTCCCATTCTTGCTTGATGTATGACTTCAGTTGTTCAACAGTCTGGGGTCTCCATTGTCATATTTTGCACTTCATAATGTGCCACACATTTTCAATGGACTGGACTGCAGGCAGGCCAGTCTAGTACCTGCGCTCTTTTACTATGAAGCCACGCTGTTGTAATACGTGCAGAATGTGGCTTGGCATTGCCTTTCTGAAATAAGCAGGGATGTCCCTGAAAAAGATGTTGCTTGGATGGCAGCATGTGTTGCTCCAAAACCTGGATGTACCTTTCAGCATTGTTGGTGCCATCACAGATGTGTAAGTTGCCCATGCCATGGGCACTAACACACCCCCATACCATCACAGATGCTGGATTTTGAACTTTGCACTGGTAACAATCTGGATGGTCTTTGTCCTCTTATGTCCGGAGGACACGATGTCCATGATTTCCAAAAACAATTTGAAATGTGGACTCATCAGACCACAGCACGCTTTTCCACTTTGCGTCTGTCCATTTCAAATGAGCTCGGACTCAGAGAAGGCGGCGGTGTTTCTGGATGTTGTTGATATATGGCTTTCTCTTTGCAAGGTAGAGTTTTAACTTGCACTTGTAGATGTAGCGACGAACTGTGTTAACTGACAATGGTTTTCTGAAGTGTTCCTGAGCCCACGCTTTAAGATCCTTTACACAATGATGTCGGTTTTTAATGCAGTGCCGCCTGAGGGATCGAAGGTCATGGGCATTTAATGTTGGTTTTCATTCTTGCCGCTTACATGTAGAAAGTTCTCCAGATTGTCTGAATCTTCTGATTATATTGTATTATGGACTGTAGATGATAGAATCCCCAAATTCCTTGCAACTGAACGTTGAGAAACATTGTTCTTAAACTGTTGGACTATTTTTTCATGCAGTTAGATTAGATTAGATTAGATTAGATAAGCCTTTATTCATCCCTCAATGGGGAAATTTCAGATTTCCACACTCACATTCACCCTCCCCTCCCTGAGCCTGATTCTGCTGGAGGTTCCTTCCTGTTAAAAGGGAGTTTTTCCTTCCCACTGTTGCCAAGTGCTTGGTCATAGGGGATTGTTTTGACCGTTGGGGTTTTTCTGTAATTATTGTATGGCTTTTGCCTTACAATATAAAGCGCCTTGGGGCAACTGTTTGTTGTGATTTGGCGCTATATAAATAAAATTGATTTGATTTGACATTCCACATACAAACAGCAATTGATCTACAATTATTACACATCAGAATTAGGACAACACATATACATTTGACATTGTTTATGTGCACTAAACTTGAAACAGTCCGTTTTCCAATTGAGGCGATGTGAGTGTGTTGGTAGCCGCTGCAACTATCAAGTCGTGCTGCCTGCCAGCTTGGGAAAGAACGGAGGCCAGCCACAGGAAGGGACGGCCAGGAAAGAGGTTAGAGGAGAAAACTGGAGCATGCTTCAGTCCATGTGTAAGTCTGTCAGTTTATTGTCCTTGTGGGTTGAGATAAGAATGGAGCCGAATAATCTCACCAGAGCCTGGATAAATTCCTCTGGAGGTAAACAGTGGGCAATTGACCTTTATGCTAGATAGCCTGTAGTGCTGCAGCCAAGCAGTGAAAAACACTATTAACAGTTCCACTCGCACAGCCAAATCCCAATTATGAATTAAGAATATTCACCGATTCTCCGAAACCTTCAGCTGCAACTGCAAGGCATGCATCAGCTCCAAGGTGTCATCCAATTTGCGTCTGAGTTCAAGAGTCAACGCAGTCTGAGAATGCACTGCCTTGTCAACCTCGTTAATCATGATGGACAAGCGAGGGCCCATGGTTCTTGATGCCGCCGTCTTGCCAATTTTCCAGTAGATCAGGGCAGCACATAAGCCAAAAAGTACCAGCCCTGCTACCATGAGACCAAAAATGAATAAATCCTCGACATCCTCAACGGACAAGGCGCCAAGCATGCCACATGCCAGGAACTCCAGGAGTCGAGGACATGGCCCGCAGGATACGTTCCATCTGGGCAGGCAGGATCCCCCGGTCCTGAGCTTGTAGAAAAAATGGTGTCAATAGCGTTCAGAGACCAGCTGATCAATTCCATGGTTAATCCAGTAGTAGTCCAATAGATCCAGAATCCAATATAGTTTTGAGGAATTCACAGTCTGGTGGAGTAGGGACTTGAAGGTTAAAAGCAGAGAGATAAGGGAGAGTGGAGGAGATGCGACCGCCCTCGTCGGAGTCCCAAGCTGAGGTCTGAGGGCTGAGTTGTTCACAAAGTGGTGATCCTCGCCCCATCTTTGCTTGTGAATGGCTGAGCCTTTTGGGGATGCTCCTTTTATACCCAATCATGACACTCACCTGTTTCCAATTATGTGTTCTTTGAGCATTCAACAACTTTCCCAGTCTTTTGTTGCCCCATCCCAGCTTTTTTGAAACGTGTTGCAGGCATCCATTTCAAAATGAGCAAATATTTGCACAAAAACAATAAAGTTTATCAGTTTGAACATTAAATATCTTGTCTTTGTGGTGTATTCAATTGAATATAGGTTGAAGAGGATTTGCAAATCATTGTATTCTGTTTTTATTTACATTTTACACAATATCCCAGCTTCATTGGAATTGGGGCTGTATGTATTATTTATATCAACCCAGTGATATTCACTAATTATACAGATGGTTTTTATTTTATTTTTCTCCACATCAGCGGCGTGATGTGGTGCAACACGTCCTAGCTGCTTGCACTGTGTTCGTGCACCCGTTCGATGGTTCATGGTTCCCCATTTTGTGTTTGGTTCACGGATTTTCTTTTGGTTTCTGCATCTTTCATGTTAAGTGGGAAGGGGCCCTTAAGAATGTAAGTACTATGCTTCATCTGGGTCTCATTAAGTTACTTTTCAGTTGGACACGGCTGTTAACATCCAAGGCTCGGGCACCTCGGGGAGGTGATGGTCTAGTGGTTAAGGTGTTGGGCTTGAGTCCAGAAGATCATGGGTTCAAATCCCCACCTGACTGGAAAATCACTAAGGGCCCTTGGGCAAGCGTTTAATCCCCTATTGCTCCCGGTGTGTAGTGAGCGCCTTGTATGGCAGCACCCTGACATTGGGGTGAATGTGAGGCATAATTGTAAAGCGCTTTGAGCGTCTGATGCAGATGGAAAAGTGCTATATAAATGCAGTCCATTTATCATTTACCATTTACCATACCGTAAGACAGAGAGCATCGGGACTCCAAAGACCAGGAACTGTATTCCGTTGCAAAGATTTTGGCATCATCAAGCACCTTTGTCCTTGCCCATAATGGCAACCAAGTCACTCGACTCCAGAACCCTTCTTAACGCCCACTCCATGCAACCACTGAACCCAGGACCCAGAAAACATCAGGGGAGGTGATGGTCTAGTGGTTAAGTGTTGGGTTTGAGACCAGAGGATCAGTTTAAATCCCAGCGTAACTGGAAAATCACTAAGGGCCCTTGGGCAAGGTCCTTAATCCCCTAGTTGCTCCCGGTGTGTAGTGAGTACCTTGTATGGCAGCACCCTCACAATGGGGTGAATGCAAGGCATTATTTGTAAAGCGTTTTGAACATCTGCTGCAGATGGAAAAGTGCTATATAAATGCAGTCCATTTAACATCCCTGAGGAACACCACAATCCAGTGAATTCTCAGGGATGTTCCACAGAGCAGCCCACTCAACTTAAACTAACACTTTGTAAAAATCAACATACTAGACTGCAGAAGCACTGTCCATATCCAAGAAGGCCTCTCTTTCAGTCTGTTGGGATTTTACCTGCCTCTCACATTGAAGCAAAGCTTGTTTGCATTGCAGTTCTGCTGCCACTGATCTCTGCAGCTTTCAACACGTTTGCAGCCTCACTGAGATTGAAAGGTTCCCGGCTGACTGGTGGATCTGCCAAAAGAACTCTGGACCTGGAGATGTCCAGCATCCTGGCAAGAGGATCAGTCTTATATAACAGGCAAGACTTTTAACTTTTTTTAAAAGTTTCTCAGTGAATATTATTTGGATGTCTGTGGGAAAAAATAAGGCATTTATAGAGATAATATCAATGAATGTAGAATATTGTGTGCCGAACTGGATAAAACACATTTTGTAGGAGGTGATGTTAATCCAGTAACTGTGTGGTTACTGGATTAACTGTTGGCCTGGGTGGAGGTTTGCACTATCTGGGCGCTTTTCTGGTTTATGTCTAAATGCATCAGCAAGCGTGTCTGGGTTTTGTTGTGCCGACAAGGGGAGGGAGGAGAGTTTGATGTCTTTCCGACAGACTGGCCCTGTCTAATGAATCCTTCACCAGTCGCCTATGAGATCAGCTCGTCTTCGCCTATTTTTCCCCTTTTTTGCCTGCATGCACATTAATTAGAGCTGTCAAATCTTAAGTCTCTCTTTCTCTCTCCTTCCCTTTTTATTTTGCTCCTTCAAGTGGCTGAATGGGATACCGTTAATTAAAAATATATCAGATCACGGAGGCCCCTTGGGCGCTGAAACCGTCTGGGCCCTCGCTTCCCGACAAGTCCAGATGTCACTTTTTTTTTGGCCATATGCACTGTAAAGAAACTGTGGTCCCCTTTGTCCTTCAGTTAGAGATGGATTGAAGTTCACAGACTGGAGGAGAACAGAGGCTGCAGCGCTGATAAAAACATCATTTTTTAATTTAATTACATCTCAGCTTTATGAAAATGTGGATTTCTGTTCTGATGAGGACTTCAGTTCTAAAAAAAACAAAAAAAAACCCATCACTTTGTATCCGTGTACACATGAGAAAGCAAACTCGGCTACATGAGACTGTTCACATCACTCAGATTTTGATAGATTGTTCTGTTTTTGTCATTTCAGGGAACGTTGATTCCCGGATGCAGTGTTTTCCAAACTGGGGAAAGACTTGTTCTGTGGGAGCAGAAACCACTTTTGGAAAAATGTAAAGTGGGGAAAAAAATGAAGTCAAACAGGTTCATATTAGAACATTTAAAAAGACAGTCAAGTCTCATGTTATTTGGATTAAGATAAAAAATCAGTTCATAATGTTGGGGTGATCATCATATAAATTGCCTGTTGACTGTTTTTATAATTTTAGGAAATTATCTATTGAATTTCAGTGTAATGGCACCACTGATTCTTTAAGATATCTCTTATTTCACAATAATTTCATAAAACCACAGTCTGCTGAATTTATTATTGTCAGTTTAGTCATTCTGTCATTTTAATTCTGTTATAGGTCTTTATTGTATGTTTTTATAGTTGCATTTTATTTTTGTTTGTGTGGATGTTATTTTTCCCAATTTTGGGGGTTTTAATAAAGAAATACTAAAAAAAAATATATATATATATACATCAGTCCAATACAAAATAAGAGTCGTGGTTTGGTCCTCGTATAGTGTGGAGCGACTTTTTACTTCTAATTGTGTCGAAGAGCTATTCACCATTCAAGAAGATGATGTGTTATGTCCAGTTGTATAGTAATGAAGTAAAAATACTTCACTACTGTAATTATGTTTTGGGAGACTTTGTACTTTACTTGAGTTTTTAAATTCAGCTTAATTTCACTTTTACTTCACTACATTCCAACCTTAATTGCATACTTCTACTCCGATACATTTTCTATGCGCCATGGAGTTACTCGTTACAAAACAAACAAACAAACAAACAAACAAACAAACAAACAAACAAACAAACAAAAAAACGCCACACACACAAAAAAGTCTTGTTTTCATCCAGAGACAACACTGATTACGAGTGACTGCAACGAAGTCATTTGTCATAAGGCATGTTCAGTAGGCTTTTTTTGCAGTTGCGCACTTGTTTGTCAGGAAAATGATAATTTCTCTACATTGATTACAGACCTGCAGTGGGTCTGTAATCAACTTTTCTGCAGCGCGGCTTTGCTTTGAACCTTGAACCAATCAAAGTAACCTAATTTTCCCTTGCTAAAACCCTGAAGAGCATATGTCTGTGAGTAATATTTAATATTTTTATGTTAAAGCGACCTGTTATGGTCTTCTGAAACAGTTGATAGATGTATTTTACAAATTAAAAACGGAACCGATGCTAATGTGTTAGCATGTGTATGGTGTTTTCAATGTTAAAGTTAGCATTAAGCTGTTCGCATCAGCACATTTGTGTTGATTTGTTTTCTGTATAATTAGTGGCTCAGCGTTCATTGTCGTAAAAGAGTCAAATTGTAATTTTTAAATTTATTTTATTAATAATAATAGCAACAACAATAATAGTCTACATAATAGACAATAATAGTCAATAATAATAGACTAATAATGTTACAGTAGAATTTTAGAGAATGACAAAAAGAACCTAATGAAACAAAACACAACAGAAAAGATAAAAACCATGTAACAATGAAAATAAATAAATACATAATTATTTCCTGTGAACACCTAGTGGGTAGCCTACTCTCGTTTAGGTTTTGAAACCTTGTTTCTGAAGTGTTTTTGTGTGATGTGCACAATTTTCAGTATTTTGACTGATACTATCATTTACAAGCCTAGATAAACTTTGTAATATAAAAAAAATCAGTCCGTTTCTGATTATTAACATTTACTTGTACTTTTACTTTCAATACTTGAGTACATTTAGTTGTACATTACTTGTCATACTTAACTACAATAACTACTAGATACTTTAAAACTTTTACTTGAGTAGCATTTTAGTTGGTGACTTGAACTTCTACCAAAGTCATTTTTTTAATGGGTATCTGTACTTTTACTTAACTGTGATTTTCCGGTACTTTATACAACACTGGTTATGTCACAAGAAATGTGCACACCATGTTTGATTAAATTATGATAAAATTAAGTTTAAAATCAAGATGTTTTTCTGTGGTGTCCCTATCATTATCATTAAGAGTCAGTTAAACATTAAATCACATTATTAGACAGCATAATGTAGGTGAGACTCATCTCAACTGTTGTAATAATATTATAATTGTGGGAACAAATGCACAACACTTTTGCAATAAAGCCAATATATAAAGGACTTAATCTATGTGTGTGTGTGCGTTTGTGTGTTCGCAGACCATATATGGGTAAAGAGGAGGAGCATGACTGAGATTCCTCAGGAATTGTGGATTAACTCAAGATAACATCATGAAGCTACTGATAACTATTAAAAACACTAACGTGTGCATCCAAAATGACATCACATGGTATTTTCACTCAAGACAAATAAGGGCACACACACATTTTAGATGTGTTCTTTGAATTAACCGCACATCAAGCCATATTATTAGAGACATTTGTAATAAAATCCTCCAAATAAATAAATAAATAAATTGAAAGACAATAAAAAAACATATTTAAATGATATCACTGGCTTTGATTTTATATGTATTTTTATCTTAGATAAATTTCTTCAACTTACTTCAGCAGAATACTGAGCAACAGTATGTTCAAAGATGATGACAATAACCTGATTTCCCACAAAAAATGACAGCGCCCATGGAGTTATTTCAAACAATTTATTCTCTGATAACATATAGCTTCTGCATTTATTTTTCATGTATTTTTTTTTGCATTTGCTGTGACAGTCCTGAGAATGGACGAGGTGGAATTTGTTCAGGGAATCTGTGATCCGGTGTGGTCTCATTACCCTCAACCTGCTTACAGAGGAATCAAAGCACTTTCTTCCTCCAAACTGACACCTCGTGTGTGCTGATTGGTGCAGCTACACAGTGAACTTGAATCTACTGTGTGTCCTTTGAGCCAGAAGCTCCTAAATGAGAAAACATTGACAAACTGGACCATCGATGTGCTCACCTGGATCAAACCTGTCTAGAAAATGACGATCAGATGATCTAATGATGTCAGCTGCACAGTGGCACTGATAGTGCAACCTTTAATCTTCATCTGCCTTATGATGTCACAAAGCACTGTGAGTTTGCACTCTTCCTGTGTTGGAGGCAATTATGTTTTTAATCTTTCTGATTATTTCAATAATAAAGAAAATATTTCATATCATGCATTCAATAATAAATTTGTCAGGATTACATAACAGTACTGAATAAGTACTACTGTATATCACCATAAAGTAACTGTTGAAAGGGAATCATGTGAAACATTCCCGCACATCTTTGCGTTGATCATGCTCGCTTCCGGATGCATTTTTATTTTAACACCTGTATCACTTTAAGAAAAGTCATTATCTCTCAGAAACTAAGGAAATAAATGAATCTGATTACACCGTTTTCTAATCACTTACACGTTACAATTTCCTGTTTTTAATCACTACACTTAAGTCTGCAGCCTAAGGCCACTGTTTCAATTCCTTTGTGTTCCCAGCAAATGCCAAAAAAAAAAAAAAATAAATTATCAGACCAATAATTGTTTTGCCAAGATCTAATAACGAGCCATAAAAAGCAGCCAACCACAATATTCCCACCACAACCCTTCTGTTATTAGGAGCACACATTAATGTGCAGGTTTTTCTTTATTTCCACAGAATGAACGGCGTCTCATCGCTGAAAAATGAGTTTTGAGGACTTTTCATTCATGCTTCATTATGATTCGTCACTTCTGGCCAATGACAGGTGAGTTATGTGCACGTGCTCTTCACAACCAACGTGCACGCGCACTCAGATCCAACACACAATCACAGTCTCGCATGTGACATCACAAAGCTGACAAGCCAGCAAAACACAAAGTCTGTTTCCTGACTTCTTCCTTTCATTCTTTTTTTAATCTTTTCCTCCTTTTTCCTTCTTACTGTTTCACTCCTACATTCATTTGTGGTCTCTTTCCTTCTTTCTTTGCCTTTTTATCCTGCTACCTTTTTGGTTATCATGCCTTTCTTTCCTTTTTCTTTTCTTTGCTGTTGCCTTCTGTTTGTCCTTCTTTCTTCATTCTCTTTCCTTAATTCTGTTTCACATCCTGTTAGTCTTTGTTTTTCCTTTCATTTGTTTTCCTTCCTTTTCCTTCTTATTTCTTATGTTTCCTTCTATTTAATTTTAATTTGTTTACTCTTCTTTCCTTGTCTCCTTTCCTCAGACTGGCCAGGAGGATCTGGTGAAATGAGAAGTGCTGTAAAATAAATTGAAGAACAGTCAGTTGTCCTCATTTCTTTTGCGACATATTGTATTTTCTAAGCTGCACCTTTGGGCCAACATGGCATCCAAGTGGTTAGTGCGTTTATTTTCAGAGCAGAAGGTTCCTGGGTGACGACAACACGTGCCACTTCTGCATGTAATGTAAGGTTTTGTGTGAAAGAGCATCCGTTATAAACCTTCCAACATACGGATCGATAACAGATGTGCTGTGGTGACCTCAAGTGAAAAAGAGAGAAACCAAAATTACTTACCATGAATTGCACCTGTCAAAAAAAACAAAAAACAAACAAAAAAAAAACAAAGCAAAAGGCAAAAGCTGCTTGATGATTAAAGAAACATAAGTGTCAGCTTTTTAACTTGGAATTTTCGTGCATTGTTGTAGCATGATTTTTATTATTGTCATATATTTTTCAGGAGCTAAGCAGTGTGGAGCCTGGTTAGTACTTGGATGGGAGACCTCTTCGGAGCACCAGGGCCTATGTGTGTTTCTGCAGGTGAAACTGGAGTTGCATCAGGAAGGTCATCAGGCATAAAACGTGCCAAATACCACTGTGTTTACGGCTGTATTCACTGTGGCCACCCGGAACAAAAATGGGAGCAGCTGAAAGGACAATAACAATAATTTTAGTTTGTGTGTTGATTCCTGGGAAAGTCCAGTGTAAATAGTATCAGTTATCAAGTTGTTCACCAATGAATATGGCTTTATACACCCTGAAGAAAACCATACACCCTGAGGTCTATAAATGATAAATGTTGTATGGTTTGCTGAAGGGTGTAAAAAGCCATATTCATTGGTGAACGACTTGATAACGATTTTATCATATACAGTGGTTCCTCGTTTATTGCGGGAGTTACGTTCTAAAAATAACCTGCGATAGGCGAAATCCACGAAGTAGTCAGCATTATTTTTTACAATTATTATAGATGTTTTAAGGCTGTAAAACCCCTCATTACACACTTTATACACTTTTCTCAAACAGGCATTAACATTTTCTCACTTTTCTCTCCTGTGTAAACACTCAAAGTTCAAACCTTAGTAGAAAAAAAAAAATAGAATGTTTTCCTATAAATAATTATGATGGCTTTTAGAACTAACAAATTTAATGTTAACGATCAACCTACGAGGTTGGACACGTAAGAAATTATTAATAGTAACTCACCAGTATTTCACAGTTCCTCTGACTGTGCCTCTTCGTCATGGCACCGCTCCGCTGTCCAGATTGGCTGATTACTCAGGTGGTATGAAAAATATTACCCGTCTGTGAAAAGGGTGTATTGCTATTTATTCTTTAGTGTTTTATACAATCATATTGGTGTATCATTTATAGGTATATGATAATGCTATTTATTCTTTAGTGTTTTATCCAATCATATTGGCGTATCATTTATAGGTATATGATAATTATTATTATTCCCACTGTATTTTACAGAGTATAAGGCTGTTTTTTTTTTTTTTTCCCAGTTTTGGAGGTCCTGTGACTTATACTCAGGTGTGACTTATATCCAAAATATCATGCATTTGTTATTCATAATAATAACAACAGTAACTATTTATAGAGGACTTTCATAGGAATCAAAAGTACTAAACAAAATAAACCCCAATATTAATATCAATATTAACAGGTGCAGTACAATAATGCACAAAAATCCCAAATTAAAGAGCTGATAATACAGAAAAAAGTGTGTTATTCACCAGTGCAATTTATATACAGGTTTTTCCCCCTTCAAGAAGTATTTTTTAACAGGTGTGACTTATACTCCAAAAAAATACGGTAAAAATGAAAGCATTATTTTTCAGTTTATAATTAACAGGACCTTCCAGGCTAGTAAAAAACACAAACAAAACACAACAACAACAACAAAAATGGGGCTTGTCCTCCTGTAAATCACAGTACACATTATTTTTGGAGTTATTAACAGTAGTAATCACAGACACACACGTCTGACGTCTGTGCACGCCACTCTTCTCTCTGCATGCTGCTTCATCTTTAATCAGCCACAGACACAAACGGGACCAAACCCGAACCTCCTGTGCAGAGGTCATAAACTTAAACACCTTGTCAGGTATTTCTTGTAGCTGTGTTCAATAAAACTGCCGTCACGTCAACTAAAAGACCAAAATCCAACATCTGTCTCTTCTGTCAGCGTAAAGAACGCAGAGTTGTAAAACTAAGTTAACAAAACTGGTAGGAGAGAAATGTTTGGGCCATTAAAAAAACTTTTCAATGTGTAGCAACTCGGGGAAATTTATGTTGTGGCCACAGCGGGTTTTTGACCCTCACAGTTGTATGCTTCAGAAATCTGGAAGCTGATAGGCTGAAAACACAGTAAACACACTCACATGGCCCCTCTGGGAGACCTGGTCCTTCTCGGGAGTTGTAAATAAAAGATGGGCTGATGTTTCCAAAGAAGCACCAAAGGGAGATGTAGAGTTCCAGAGTTGCTCGCATCCATAAAACAGTGAAATACTGTGAGAAGTGATGTGACAGAATGTTCTGAACATTTCCAGATGGACCTCACCACGACCAAACCCATCGACTGCAGCAGAGGCATTACAGAGGCCGTCATCTCCTCTGCAGGCGTTCTCACCCTGACCACGGCGGTTAGGGTTCCAGTCACAACAGTTTTCATGAAACTGAAGTTTGTTTTAAACATTTAAAGCATCGCGCTGATGCACGTTGGTGCTGAAAAAAATCAAAATAAAACATAAACCCTAGTGTGGCCAGAAAATGTATAGGAATTTTTTTAAATTCTTTTTTAATTTGAGATTGCACACCCCCCTATTTTGTGAGAATCACTGAAAAAACAATGCCTGTGAAATTTTAAGCCAATCCAATAAGTGGAAGTGGTCTCCCAGAGGCATTAAAGATCAGTATAATTCAGTAGGATTTGGCACATATGAAGTCTTTGTCCAAAACTATCACAAAAGGTCAGTTTTCATCAGGTCTGTAAAATGTCAATTACAAACTGATGCAAAATCGTCTCTCAAAAGCTCAATGGCCTGTCAAATAAACTTCAAGAGATCCAGTCTCAAGCATAAGAGATTTGGAACAGTTCGGTAGGGGATCAGCCGGATCACACACACACACATGCACAGGGTGAGAGCTCATGCTGTCTCTCCATGGAATCCAACCTCCCAGCTGAAGTGCACTGTGTATCCTACCCATCTGAAGAGATCCATGCTTGATATTGCAACCACAGTCTTTTTATGAAGAAAGCATAGACATTCAGAGGTCACACACAACAAAGTAGTATGCAGGTATGGACATGAAAATCATATTTTATTTGATATCATACTTAATCATTGAACACTACTAAATTGCTCAATGCTTCAGAATGTTAGTGTGAACTACAAATTATTATAATAATATTCTTAGTATATAACTTATGTTTATTGTAATAATCTAAAACATTTGCTAACTGTTCTTTCAGAGTTCTACAAAAGGTGCAGCTGATTTCAATGAAATCCTGACTAAAAGTGACGAGCAGCGACAACTGCTGTACCAGCTGGTTGAGCACCACTGAAAACGCGTCCCAACAGATGCTACAAAGCAGCAACTCGTGAATTCAGTCTGTTACTGTTTGATTAATCATGCATGTCTGAACTAGAGACAATCCCAAACACCTCAGTTAACTGTTGTTCTCATATTAAGACCGCACGCTAAGAGTAACTTTAAATTGTTTGATTCTTTCAGCATTGAAACAGTTTTCCTATATTTTAGATATTAATGTACTACAAAAATGGTTCTTTCATGTTACCTTTTCAATAATAGCCTGATTTGTTACATTATTAATGTTGTCACCTATACTGGTTCAATAACTAATAGGCCATTGGTTCTACAGTTTAATGTTAAATAAAAGGTTTTTTTAAGTGGAAATATTGTTTAAGTTTGAATAAAAGTTAGTTTAAGTGGAACATATAATCGCTGTAATGTATCTATTTGTAGAAAATGATATAATTAAATCAATAAGTGTTCATCATATTTTGGTTCGGATGCATTTTGTTCTTGATTATATTGACCAAAGGTTAAATTCTGTCAAATTGGAAAGGATAGAAATCTTTATGTAGTGTAATGACACTGCCGTTATTCTGGATGAGACTCGCTGAAATTTCTAATTTTGCAAAAAACAGTGGGGCCTTGGGAGACCACTTAGACATGATGGATTTTCATGAAATTTTAACATGTTTTCTTCACCATTTCTCCTAAAATGAAGGGATGTGCGACTTGAAATAAAAAAAAAAAATTTTCGGCCACCCTAATAAACCCCTAAAGGAACCCCTTCAACTGGTCAGACTCACATGAATGGTCTAAATTAAGTCAATAAATTGGCATAAAGTTAAATTTAAGTCAACCAAACTCATTTAAGTTATCAACTGAAGCAATTTGAAATTACTCCAACAGTTTTCTTTTTCAGTCCAGCAAGAAGGTTGAGGGTTTGAATCTGATAAACTGAGACAACATATCCAACGGATAAATATCCAGAATATTTAGAAAGTAACAATCCCTTTTCAGGCACAAGGCAAATTTCTGAGTAAACATTTGGAGCCTGATTTACGAAAGTAAAAAAAAACGTGTGCCAACTCCATAGCTTCCACAAATAAATGTGCATACTTATCTGCGAATGGTGAGAACTGAAGACTATCTTTCAAATTAGCCAAACAGCATGTATTGTCCATTTAATGTTTGCCTTCATGCATACGTGATGTGGGGTTTGTCCACCCGAGTGCACAAAATTATGTGATGTGATCATACAACTCCCTGAGGCTTACTCTGGCACTGAGATTTGATCAAGATCAGTAGGAAATTTAGCAGGTTCTGATTGCATCTTTTTAAAGAGCATTTAAATGCTGGTAAAAAAAAAAAAAAAAAAAAGATGTGCCAGCTCAGGGTCATCCTCCTGTCTTTTGTTGATATAACACTTTGTGTTTTTCCACTTTATGGCTAAACATCCAATCATAGGCCTGACTAGCTAAAGACCATATCTGTATTATGGCTTTTCTTGTATTATGGCTGAGGTCCCTAAAATGGGTCTCTGGGAATGGCAAGGCAGAAGGCTCTTGGTGGTACACTGCATGCTGTACCGGGGCCTTCTCCAAATGCAGTAGACCAGAGAACAGAACATTGCAGTAGTCCATTCTAGAAGAGACAAATGCATGAATCAGGGTCTCAGCATCAGCCATAGACAGGATGGGAGAAATCTTAGCTATGTTTTTCAAGTGGAAGAAAACAGTCCTCTAATATCTCCAATGTGGAGGTCAAAGAACAACGCTCACTCACTCACTCACTTACTCACTCACTCATGCCAATGAGTGCCAATCGAAAGTCCTTCTCCATGGTTGCTCCGAACTCCTCCCACACCCGCTGCGTTGTCTTCCCCACAGCAGAGAAAGAACAATGTGGGATCAAAAATCACCACAAGGTTCTTCACATTGTCGGTGTGAGCCGAGGCTAAGCATTAGCTGGTAAAACTGATGCTGATGCCCTGCCTTACCAAGAATCATCATTTCAGCCTTGGATCATTTCCATCTGAGTTTAAAAGTAAGAAATTGCTGGACTTCCAGCTTTTCACTGATGCAAAACAATCCACTAAAGACTTTACACGTATGAGACTACCAGCACTTACCGGCATGTACAACTGAGTGTCACTGGCGCAGCAATGAAAAGTAATCTCATAATGCCACAATATGTGCTCAAGGGGTGCTATAAAAAGGAAGACAAGCAGGGGGGCTAAGACAGACACCTGTGGAACCCTGTATTTCATGTCACCAAGGTTAGACGTTGTGTTGTTGTATGGAACACAATGAGAGAAACCGGTTATGTCAACTGGTACATGTCAACCACGCAAGGACATTCCCTGTAATCCCACAATGATCCTCCAGCCTGTCAAGTAGAATACGATGATCCACGGTATCAAATGCAGCACTGAGATCTAACAGCACCAGAACCAAAAATTGATGGATAATGTCACAGAAAAGAGGGAGTTCCAAGATGGCGCCTGTTGTGGCATGCCATCAGCCCTCTCTCTTTCTCATTCACCGGGTTTTTTGTTGTTTGCAGTTATTTTTCTGCTTTGTGTATCTTGCCGGGATGTCTCCGCTCTGGTTGTTTATAACCGCCAGGCTCTTTTGGACATTAATGCTCATTAATGCTCTCTGTGAGCAGCTGCTGTCATCTGGGTCTAGACTGGGAAAGCCTC